>NC_086349.1:18726746-19026746 GCF_036324505.1 Eleginops maclovinus | reverse complement strand
CTCTCACACACAGATACACACACCAAAACACAGTCACACAGAAACACAGGCAAAGGGATTCAATGCAACATTGTCGTATCATAACATAACAACCTCTCAAAGCTCGAAATGCTGGACTTTCCTCTTCATCCGTGAGGTATTGTTCAAACCTCCACCAATGGTAATGTATGTTGCAAGGTGTATCTTAAAAGGGATAATTGCAGACCCTGTACTGTCATAGTAACGTCAAAATTGAGTAAGAAGAGGCCAACATGTTTTAAATGTTAGTCTATGCTTTTGGCCAGGCTCCAAAATGCTGGATCCTACATTTCCTTACATGATGAAACTTAATCTTTAGATACACTGACATGTAGAGTCTCAAATATTTCAACACAGAAAGTGTTAACGATTGTAGTTTCCAAGCTTTCTTTTAGATAACCCGGACAACACCACTTTAAAAGATCAGAGCTAGAGGAGACATGTTTTCTTTGCTTGAGAATAATTATTTGGGAAAACTAAACTGATGGGGCCCTTCAAAAGTTGTGTAGCCTTTTCCATTTAATTAGATGGCCCTCAGGCGTAAATCTAGCTTGGAAAATAGATTGACTTATTAAACTCTGTAGAACTGTTAGCAGTCACTTTTTTTTATAGTCTTTCCTCTGTGATATTGATGGCTTGTACAGACTCTCCCATGCATAACATTCTTAACCCAAAACGTCAGGAAGTCAGCATTAACGTATAAAGACGACACAAACAAAGAGACCCGCCTATCTAGTTTCCTTGAGGATAAATGGCTCATAAGACTCTCTTTAGGGATTATTAAAAAAACCCAGCTTGAAGTGATTAAAATCAGACAGAGTATAGCAGCTCCGCAGTTTGCAGCTCAATGCTCATCCTGTGAGAATGGCACTTTGCTCATTATCACCTTCAATAAACCACCGTCTAATTTCACACTCCTGAACCTCGCCGAGCACAGAGGCCATGTGCACATATTGGGTTCAGTCTTGCACACATGTACCTGCAACTGCTGTGTTCACACCTCCAGACTGTTTTCAAAAAGTGAACAAAAGGGACACACCCAAACGATTTCAATCTCAGGGAATCAGTCAAACACACACACAAACACACACACTAATGCCCATGTAAGCCTAAGATCTGCCCATCAGATAAACTGGATCCTCTGACATGGTCCAACATGCAAGAGGAAGCCAGCTGGATAGCCTAAAGATATGAGAAAACCCTCTTTGTGACCAGGCCATACAAGTCACAGTCCTTCACAAAAACAAACATCAGTATGGCCAGCCACACATACATATCCAATTTCCGTTGGCTTAACGTTTACAGCATATTAATCCCACATTTGATCCTGCACTGAGAAACCTTGAGTAAGCTAAATACACAATAAGCCCACCAAGAGGATGTGTCGGCAATATTTACCCACTGCTTAACAGAAAGCAGAGGAATAAACAGGAGAGGAAGAGGAGGGTAGGGACCGCCTTCCCTGTTGGTGAGCACATCTATAACCCTGTAGACATCTGACTGATGCTATATATTGGCTATTATCGCAGTTGATTGGTTTTTAGACTGAATTTAGTAAGGTTTGTTTTGAAGGATGGCCTTTAAAATAAAGCAGCCAATGATCTAAGTAGACGTGGAAATAATATTGACAGCCTGCACCTAATAGTACATAATCAAACAATGTAATGCATAAATACAAGCCCACTATCAAAATACTGTTTTAAAAAAAGGATATAAAACATCAAAAGTAAATTCTGCAATGCAAATTTGTTTATATGATTGGATTTCTTTTCAAATGTTTGACTTTTTGCGAAGACCATTTACTGCTTTATCTCAAACAGTTATTTAAATAAAACCATCTGAAAAGTTAGGTTGTGAAATAAGTCTCTGGAATTGCTTGAAGCTTATAAACATCTGGAACATGACAATGTGCTTTAAGGCTTTGTTTATGAAATCTAAATCATAATAACTAGTAAGTAAGATTTTTTTTAAAAGTGGTGAAAAAGCAGTGAAAGTTATTGGAAAATAAATAAAGAGTACAATACATTCAAATTGTAATATAGGAGTAACTTGATCAGTTATTTGCCATCGCTGTGTCTAAGTAAAAACATTTGTGTGCAAGGTATCAGGATGATGCTGTAAGTTTGCCAAGCATCACCAACCCCGAATAAATCTAAAATTTGAGATAAACAATGGTGACAATGGTGACAATGAATTTGCAACTCACGATGTCTTGGGGTGTATTGCTCCGGTCCTCTCGCAGTCGTAGATGATGAAGCTCCCAGATACCACAGATGTGCCATTCACTTTTATCGCCACAGAAACAGTCAGATGATCTGCAGAAACAAAGGCATGTAAACAATGCAGCATGTGTCGAACATTCGAGATGGTATCACTTTCACAATACAAGCAACACCGCGCTACACTGACTTTGCTGCATTTTGAAAGACGAAAGGGGAAATTACATTTGTTGTAGAACGGCTCAATTTAAATAAAATGATATCACATACAGTAACTGAGCTGGAGATAAACTGTTGGCAGCATTGGCACACAGCCAAAAGGATGTTCTAAGTCTCACCTGTGCCGGGGAGGATTGGCTGGTAGTTTTCTCGAGGCAGCAGGGGACAGGTCTGGATCTGAGCGGGACCGTAATCCAGGTGCACCGTGGCAGCTGTAGAAACACCCGGCCCATATTCACACTCCACCCGGGAGTTGACCAGATCAGGAACACTGCCATTTATCAGAATACCGACGTCCTACGAAAGAAATAGCAACATAAATATAAATAACCCCTCATGTTATCATTTTAATTATTAATTCAATCTTATAACCCCACGCACAAGTATTCAAATCCAGTGTGCATGGTAGAGGGCAAATGGCTTTGGAATTACTTCAAGTTTTTCCAGGATTCAGGCAGAGAGATGGAGAAACTAATGTGCAATGAAGAAACAGATGGTACAGTGTGACATTCAAATCTAAATGTAGCTATGTGATAAAGTATGACAGACGTATAATGAGAGACATAACACCTCACTGGTATGACTGAATTCCTGTTAAATTATTTCAATGTGAGAAAAAAAAGGGGGAATAAGCGGGAGGCAGACAAGGACTGTTAAGAAGAGAGGAAACAAAAGACGACATATTCAGTGGCTCAGCAGATATGAGCTGAAGTGGCCGGCAACATGCGCTAACATGTCTTAAAAACCCCTTCTATTGTTCGGTGGAAGCGATCATTTCCTGCCTATAACCCTGACTTCCTGCCTGCTGCTTCCTGTTTTGGGAGACAACCTTGAGCTGAGCTTCCTGCGGCTGTGAAGGATGCCTGTGGATCGGGCAGCTGGTAGATCTATTACAGCCCACAGCCAAACTGACCTACATAACAGGCAAATATTCACAATTAATGAACCAATTAATGACCTGTCGTCTCTCTGTCGCGTCTAATTATGAGCTGTAATTAAAGGTCAAATACATTCCAAGTGTCAAAATTCATTGAGCTAATTATCATATTGTTATTTTTGCTTCCGCTGCCTGATGTACTGACTGGAAGAAACCGTTGAAAACAACAGCTCACATGTCAGGAAGGTATGAAACAGCAACTCTTATTGCCAGAATATATTATCCCGCAGGTCTGATTAAAATCTGACTGGTGGAGTTTCTCTGTGACCCAAAAACATTCAATAGATGACGAAGAGTTTAAGACGACAGATTTTTGTGGATTTTCATTATTGAAGTGCCTTGTATCTATCCATTTGTCTGAAAGATTACCTGCATTTCTTCATTTGTACTTTCTTCAATATTCCTTGTTTTGTTCTGCAATAGTTTTAGAGGTTAATGGAAACTCGCATTGGTTTGCCACTTGAAGCCCAGGGCAACAACACAGTATTGACTGCCAGTAATCATTCTTACAGTACTTCGGCAATTAAATGCAACAAAAAAAATAGGGTTACATTCAAACAGGAAATAGCATCAACTTTTCGAAAGGTACTGCAAATGAGATCTATAAAAATATATAATTCTTTTTTTAATTTCACAGACACTCTTGGGGCTGTCTTGCCACTGTCAAAAAAATACTGTGATTATTTCCAGGTGTGACTAGCTCCATCAAAATCACCCTCAAGCCAATTTAGTATGCATAGTGATATTTGGCACCTACTTTTGTCACTTACTCAGACATATTCGAAAGCCCATTTAGAAATAATGTGTAGAATTGATTTGAGATACAGCTGCGATTGTCAATACCAAAGTCCATTAGGGCAATTAATGTATTTAGGTCAGAGACAGAACTGTACATCAATGGTTGCTTTAAACTGTTCAAAGTCTTTGTTAAATCAATGGTAACACATTTGGATGTGGCTGAAAATCTTAGTAAACACACCAACTAATGCGCATGTTTATGCTAACAGGCTGTTTGTGCTAGAACTAACACCCTTATCTGACATGCCTATGCTAAACCCAGCAAAGTGGCAGCTTATAAAGTGATTTATGTTTGTTTTGTTTCGTACACTTTGGCTGCTAAAGGCAATATTTTAACCCACCCTATATTATCATATCTAATGAATATGAATTAGACCAGATGAGGTTGTACCCTGGTATGCATGATGTCTGATGTCTGTGAGTAAAAATAAAATAACCATGATTCCTCCTGCAGCATGTGCTCTCACTTCATTGAAAGACTCCTTAATGAACAGCCATTCTGGTTGCCCTCTCCAGATTTAAAATAAAGAAAATAATTTCATCAGGTTATATTGTTACCTATATGAGATCCGATTTCTAAATGTCATAAACCAATTACATGAAGGCTGAATTGCATAACCAGCGGAGCTGGAGAAAATTAAATTGGCTGCAGTTATCATGAGGCAATAATAAGGGACGATAAAATTCAGCAAGTTTTTCTAAATCTGTTGGATTTTATTGTGAGTTAAAAAGTTGGAATTGTTTTTATCTTAATTTCGTAAAAACTGATAGTCTAGTTTGCTGTCTGTGTTTGCTGCTTTCGAAGGATAGGATGTTTGATATAGCAGCACAAAGCTTCACAAATTCAGAATGGATTTGTGTTACAGTCCTGGCAACAGTTCAGCTATTTTGATCATCGATTTTTTTCAATTTCATGCAAACATGGCAACGTGCAGAAAATGCAATTTTGAGCCTCTCAAATATAGAGAATTCCTGCTTTTTTTCCTGGTATATAATACATTATACAATCTCTTTGTGTTTTGGACTGACCAAACCAGAAATTTAACCTCCACTTTGAGAAACTGTTATTGCTTATTTTCTAAGAAAAAAAGAAAACAATTCAGCAACAAATTAAATAATAATTCAACCAGCATAGTTTGCACACTGATGGGATTAAGAACTTGAATGTTACATTCCAACATATTTAAACTATGTACATTTTATGTGGGTTTGAATGTTTATAGATTTATTATTAAGGTATCTGAATGCCTGTTGTAATCAAACCCATTCGGAAAAGTGAATCTGGAAAAGAAGTCTAGCTTTTACAGACCTGGGGGTAGCTTTCCTGCTGAGACCATCGGCAGATACAAAAACAAAAGTTAATCACTGTCAGTAAATGGTTAAAGTCATTGCTCACACACACGCAGGAGAGAGGGAAACCGCTGTGTATGGCATGCTGTCCCATGCTGTGCCACCAGTCAGTTCTGGTTTTACACACACACCTGGTTTGCTGTTTTAAGACCCAAATGATACATGTAAATAAGTTATCCATGTCTGGGTTACAGTGCAACCTACTGTGAAAGAACAAATGATAAAGTGGGTGTTCAGATCAGTTGTGTACTGGAGGAATCCCGAATGCAAAACTGATCATATAAGTGAAGCTGCGAAATGTAAACGGCTACAGTCACACGTTTCATTTGGAAGAGTGTGATGTTAACTTGCATTGCAATATAATGTAACTGAGTTCGCCACTTTTTACTGTACCGCAACTGAAGTGAGCACAGTTGGAGTTAAGCAGTAAACATTGACAACCAAAAAAAAGATTATCGCTGCTTCAATATTCGTAATAAGGTCAACCGTAACTTGACTTTAGAAAGAGGTCCGGGTGTTGGAGCGAGCTGCTGCAGCACACACTATTGGAATGACTTTATCAGCTGAGTTATAAAAATAGTGTGCACAATAATAGTGAGAGGTGTCAGGTTGTAAAGGCGGTCATCAGCCTTTTTATACACTG
Organism: Eleginops maclovinus; assembly: GCF_036324505.1. NCBI lineage: Eukaryota > Metazoa > Chordata > Actinopteri > Perciformes > Eleginopidae > Eleginops > Eleginops maclovinus. The sequence continues at coordinate 19,020,562 of NC_086349.1, read as the reverse complement.
TCCCCGTTACAAACATAACTTGATGAGGAACAACACTACATTCTATGTGACTTGTAAAATGTTTGTGATCAACCAGAATAATATTGAGGGAGTTTTTACCTTGATGTCTGCAGCAATGCTGATCTCTGGAGGTGTCAGGGTCATGGACGGACACTGCTGCGGGCCTTCACCCATGCTGATCCAGGAGCGGGCCAACAGCTCCTGAGCGCACTCCTTCTGGATGGTACATCTGGACAAAGTGACAAATAGAAATGTTTTTACGGTAGTCATGTAAATATATCCAGCATATGAAGGTACCGATAAGATCACAGCACAAACACAAGGACAGATTTCCTGCAGCAAATATGTCATAGAAAATGAAATCCTAAAATTCATCAACACATTTTCATGATCAACTTCAACAAAATGAGCTGCTGCTAAAAGGTCGGTGTAACATTTGCGAGTTGTATTTTCCATCAGTGTATCCTATATCAGATTGTGATTATATAATAATTACTTGATAATGCAATGCTCAGTCATCCGACTAACAGACTGAGCTTTAAGGTCAACATTTTATCCTTTGTGAGAAAGCGGAAAAACTTTTGTTTCCATTTCATTCCAGGACTTGAAAAATTCTCACCCTTTGGCTTTCATGGTCTGCTTCCCACAGATTTATGAGGTGCTTTGGTCTCCTAAAGTCACATTCACACCTCGGCTGTCAGTTTGTCTGGCTCAACACAAGAGACTACTTGACTCTAGGTCACAAACATTGCTATGGAAACGCATCCCGCAGGCACTAAGATCAGGGGCCGGTTGCCGATGGTTGAATTAAAAAAAATACTGCTGATTCCTAATCTGTGTGGACCATGAATGTGTGTCTCTGTGTGGACGTGCATACATAAAGAATACAGTGTGTTTGCGCCCATTTGGGAGTATAATGAATGTCTAGGACAGAAGAATTGTAAAAGGGCATTCAACAAGCAAGGTGGCCTTGTACTCTCTGCCTCACTAATGAACTTCACTGGCCCTTGGCACAGAGCTCAGTTCATCTGCAGTGCGGACTGGAAGGACAAAGTGACCTTATTGTAAAGACAAACTAAACAGGCCCAATTTAGCAACGTCCTTACACGCCACATAATGAGTTTGGCACACCACACTTTCCTCTCACACTTCTATAGTTGTTTTAAAATAAAGTGTGTCAGTGTGACCGCATGCCTTTAAGTGTGAGTATTTGTGTCCAGAAAGAGCAAATGTTCAGATTCTCAGTCCCACTGGCACAAAGGGACTGAGAGGGGCACTGAGGCTAGCTGCTAATCTAAAAATAGAACTGAGTGCCTCTGCAAGCCACACAAAAATCCCCTAGACACAAACACAGTGAAAAAAACCTTAACAAACTGAGCAGTTGTAACGCAATTGATCTTTTTTCATTTTCAAATTGGTTCCTTGAGTACAACTTGGTATTGGTGCGGTCAGAAAAATACCTGAATCTCTCTGAGAATACCAAAATCTTGAAGAAAGGGAGTAGAAGTGCAGCTGGTTCTTTTGAGTGATCACATACAATGGCTTTCTTTAGGTGTACTGTGTTTTTTCATGGGTAATTAGTTCAAGAAACACATAAACTGCAAGATCTTTTCAAAAAGTATTCCAAGGCATACTTTAGGACTTGTTCAAAAATGTAAATAGCTTTTAATGTACATACCAATTTGTATTTTAAAGGACTAAATCATTGCAACCAACACAGGTTTTCATCAGGGTCTCGTTTAGCTTGCACACCTATAATGTGTCCCAGTAATGAGTAGAGTGGGAGGACAGGTTCTCTGTCACAATGCAAGGTGGATTGGTCCAGCACAAGATACATCATCAATAAAGAGGAGAAAGAAAGGAGGAGGGAAGGGAATTAAAGGAAAGAATGAGAAATAAGGGAGGGTGGCGTAAAATGATTAATGATTATAAAGGAGATAAAGATAATTACTATAGGTTATGAATTCCTTAATCTATAACCTGTTTCACATTTTTCTTCTAGAACATAGAGACATACATTGAATTCATAACCAGGCAAATAAATATGGCTTGGTAGAATAAAGACATTTAATTGTGCACATACCCTCTGCAATGAGTTCTTAATCAGATGGTTTTTCTTATCTTTCTGACCTTAATGGTCTCCTAGCGTTTTATAATTGCCACTATAAGAAACACAAATTCAATGTTTTATGGCCACAGACCTGCAAAAAATAATGGCACCAACCAGCCCCAAACATGGAACATTGTTGTCATTAGCACCTTGCAAAAACATTAACATGTAAGCTTTGGATCTGAGAAAATATTAGCCTGCTGACATTAGCATTTAGCTGTGTGCAGCTTCACTGATATGCTTGCGTGACTGAGGACTCCCTGCTCTTGTAGTTTTCTAAACCCATTATATTCCATTAAAAAACATGCCAAACTTCTCAAACAAGAGCTTTGCTGAGAAAATAAAGTTCTAAATTAGCAGCAAACCAGAATATATCTGTTGTGACAGACCTGACAAAATATTTGAAGCTAACTTTCAGGACCTGACTGTTTTAAATATTCACTGCTGCATACACAAAGAAAAACAATAAAGTACGATATCCCAAGGCGTATATCTTTGAAATAATAATTAAAAACAGTTGTGACATATAACCATGAACTATGTCATGTGTTTTGAGATTATTTACACTTCCTCTGGAAATCAAGGAGGGAAACATTACTTCCTCTTGGGTTTCAATGGGTCAAAAGTGCCCTGCTTGTTTTTCTTCCAGACTAAATATATTTAGATTATCAAGTAAACTCCAGATTTTATCTTTAAGTACTGAATACATCATAGATGCCACTCGGTATAAACGGAAGCAGGCTCCCAGGAAACGTCATTTTATGATTTCAAAAGAAAATAGACGTGCAGTCTCAGATCAACATCAACAAACGCTGTGTGATTTGTAAGGACAGGCTGGCAAACATCAGGATATCTTCTCCTTTCTCTATTGTTTCACATTTTTCTTGAGACGCATTCATGAATTGCCTGCTTATTCACACAATGCTTTGATCACATGCAGTGAGGAGAAATACATTAAAGCATTTCTCTCCTCCCTTACAGGCTAGAACAAGACACACACACATACACACACACACACACACACACACACACACACACACACACACACACACACACACACACACACATACTCGTCACCTGCTTCACATCAACATGCTGATTTTTCAAACAGCTTCCTAAAATAAACACGGTGAACATATGCAGCTAAAATATGACCTGAGAAAACTCATCACCTCTTAAGTGTCCGCACGTCGGATTATGTGGGAAACCAGCGGGACTGTTGAACAGTCAGAGAACATGCGAGCTGCACACACAGCAACACACACAGACACACACAAAGTCACTGTGAGATAAGCATGGTCATTTGCGAATAGCAGAGATTGCACATGACGCGTAATTTAATTCAAGAAAGATATTTAAAAGCTTTCTTGTGACATGTGGGGCAGATTAAACCGGCTCCAACTCCATGAAAAAGTGATCTAAGCTTTATCTCCCATGCAGAAACTATCTCTGTCTCTCTCTCTTTCAGACAACAATGGCGGCTCCAACAAGCCAACAGACATGTTTTTATGCTCCCTCTTCATGCAGACGTGCAGAGAGATGTCAGAGCTGTGCATAAAATCAAACAGGCATCCACAGAGACAGTTGTGACTTCACAGATTGTGAGAAATTTCTCTTTGGTCTTTTTTCTTCCCTCTACTCAGTGTGTGTAGTTGTATCAGAGCGAGGTGATAGAGGACACCATCCACCCCCACACATCAACCCCCTGATCCCCCGGGCTCTGAGGCCACAGCGCCAGCCCAGCGGCTGGCATGACTGGCCAAACAGTACATCAAACACACACACTCACACACACATCCACACATACACCCATGACATCAACTCCCTGGCCTCTGAGAGCCAGACAGCGACACACACTCATGCTGACACTAACACACAGGCTGACACACTTTGACATTTCCTTGTCAAAAGAACCAGTGTGCACTCTCCCTCCCACCACCATCATCACAATCAACGCTCCTTTGTAGAGGGATAGAGAGGAGGACAAGGGCACTGGGGGAGGAGGAGACCAGGACCAGGGAGACATAGAGCGAGGTTGAGAGTGGAACAACTACATTCTCAAAGCTACTGGAAAATAAGAGGGCAAGAAAAGAGAGAAAAAAAGCAGAAGACAGCTAGAGAGTCACGAGGGTAAAAATTCAGTGAAGCGAGAAAGGGACTCTGATAGAGAGACGACAGATAGATAAATAAGAAGAGGAGACAGGAAGATGACAGCGAGACAGTTTGACCACACACACACACACACACACACACACACACACACACACACAAACACAAACACACACACTCATCAGTTCCACTCTTCCAGCTCTGAATGGCCCTTGGCAATGCCAGAACCCCCAGAGCTGCATCACATCTCATCACAAAATTCACTATCTCGCCTGATCTGTTTTAATCACCAAGCAAACAACACACACACGTACACACACATGAAGAAAGCAGGCAACAACACACACAAACAAACATCACACTCAACATCACACATATTATTCTCCCAGAAAGCAACTGAACACAGAGCCAGAGAGCCGGTCCTGACAGAGCCACATTAATCACAGTGTACTCGCACTCGCCTACAGTTACACTTCAGCCAAGTCACTCCTCGCCTGGTGCTCCCAGCCCGTCAGTCCATTCTCAAACTACTACAGAGTCAGGGGACCCCTCTGAACAATGATGTTACTACCCAGCCTGAGGCCTAATGAAAAGCCAATCAATTTTTGTATCCCACCACCGCTTTCCAACCCCAAAACACACTCCCTGACTGCCAAGGCTCATTTAGACAGGCAGCATTTTGAAATTGAGAATAGGAATGATGATGAAAACCAGCCAGCAGGCTTCAGTGGTTTTATCGATTTAAAAGCTAAAAGTATGAAAACAACAGGCTGAAATTGTTTTATTATGCCATCAATCTGATCTTTCACTGCTTCAAAAAGAGTGTAAAGTCAACCACTCATATAAACGTCTGCAGCTGAGTTACTTTTAAATTCACACGGAACCGACAGGGGGCATTTACACAATACCTAAACAGATTACTTCAAAATAAGGATGTGACATGTGCATGACACACAAGGATATTATAATCTGATTGAATTATATCTTTTACTGGCAGCAGAAAAGAGGCTGAGAGTCTGATGGGGACACTTAACCAACAGACAGAGAAACAAAAACAAACTGTGTGTGTTTCTCACCGATTCTCCAGAGTGCACCAGCCACAGTGGGCGTCGCCGGCTCCCAAACACTCACTGCAGCTCGTCCACTGGTCACAGTCGGCCACTTTCACCCTCAGCATCTGCACACCACAGCACAAACACACACATGTTAAACACTCAGGGAAACACAGCTGACTCTTCAGGAGTTAGTGAGGGACAATTGAGCTGAATTAGCTACAATAATATTGATAATTAACTAATCATTTACCATGCTAACTTTTCTGCATCCGAATGTGAGAATTAGTTGATTTTCTCTATTTTATATGTCTTCGGGCTATGCACTTTTTGGTAGACCAGACAAGTATTTTAAAGAGTTCACCTGTGGCAGCGGGACAAACTGGTTATATAACAATCAGATGCATTTGCACACTCCAGAGATGCTGAAGATGCAGCTACATCCTGTCATAGGCGTGACTGTTGTAATTCAAAAAATGCCACACCAAAACCTATTGAAGGTTTGCACACGTGGCTATCTTCACCACAAAATGTGTGTTCAGCTAAATTGTAGTGAGGATGACTGAATGGAGGTGAAATGAGGTCAGGTTGTTGTCATCTTGACTCTTCTTCAAGCCGACATGAATACAATCTGTGACAGAGAGGTAAGAGAGATCTTGAGACGGAGCAACCCTTGCAGTCACATTCTTACATGGTGAGAAGTCATGAGATAAAGGAAGTTCCTGTCGTTGGGGTCGAAGGTCATGATGTGGTGGACTGCTTCACTGGCTGGCAACTTCAGCGTCCACTGATTGGCCAAGGTCATGTTCGCCAAGAGGGTCAGCTGTGAAAAAGACAAAGGACACAGGTTGGAACAGGTCCAGAAATGTTGAAATTTGAATTTTCTCAAGGCTAACTCCCTGGCAAAGGTAAATGAGCAACATTTTGATTCATCTACATACAAAAGCATTCCTTAAATAAATTGAGAATACCTCAATATAACCACAGCCGTTTTCTTTTGATCAAGCAACTCAGTTCAAATTCAGGGCCAGGTGTTTTGCTCAACAGCTTATTTATTCACGCCCCCCACCTGCTTTTGAGGGTGAGTTGATGCCAGCAATCCACGTCATGATCACTCCACTTATTGTGAGGCAACTGCTAACCAACACTAAGGGGTTTATGGAAGAAATACACATCATCTTATATGGGAACTGTAGCTTAAACACTAACTGTAACACTTACTGTATTTTCTTAATCATCAATGTTGCTATCTTTTATTTCTAAATATTCTTCATTAGATCTTACGAAGTCCTTTGCTCTTGCTTTGTGCCTAATCTCGAATTACAGAGCAATGATTTATCGACATGATGGCCTTAGTGTTGCTCAAGATAATAAAAAGGGTGACATGTTCTCAGTACACACACACAATCACACACACCCTGAGCTGTGTACAAAAACAAACCGCTGAGTGAGACTTCCTGTCACGCAGACACTGAAATCTCTTATTTCTGCGATTGGTTGTGTGTCTCTTCAATGAAGACATCCTGCCGTTCTGAGGAACTGGCAAACTGACCAGCATCTGGTGACAAGCACGGGCTGTGTCACCCCTCCATCCGTTGAACACACAAACACCCTCTATCACACACTTGAACACACAAACAAACATCACCACCCACTGAGACTATGCTGGTTAATGTTAAACCACAGCAGACAGAAGCTTTGAAAACCATTGGCTTAACTTCTGATGAGAGGAATTATCTCAACTTAAAAATATCGCTGTCGTTTTTATAACACCACCCACCCATCCGCATACACACACTCTGTCTTGGAGATAGTAAGCAGCAGTGCTATGTCCTCACCCCCATGCCCCAGCGACTACAAACACACACGCTGAGTGACACAGTGAAGAGCGAGTAAACAGCAGCCCACACACCTGGACAGGGAGCAGAAAAGGAGCAGAGAGGAGAGCTGTGGCACAGTGCGCCACGAGGTCAACTAACAAAACACCTGCTGTACTGGCAGGTCGCTCTGACTCTATTCTTTGTCTATGTGCCGGCAGATGAAAGACCCTATTCAACCAAGAAGTGCTCAGCTGCTGTGCGATCGTTCTGTGTGTGTGTGTGTGTGTGTGTGTGTGTGTGTGTGTGTGTGTGTGTGTGTGTGTGTGTGTACCTGTGTGAAAAGGAGAGGGAATAAAGAGATGGAGGCAGGGCAGGAGATAGGGAGATAAAGTCTGTTTGTTTGCAAAATGAATCAAAGGGATTTTTATATTTCAGACAGTACCAGGGGGAGACAATGAAGCGATGAACTGAGAAGTGGAGGAGTGGACTGACTGAGGGAGTAAAATTGAGAGTGAGGGAGGTCTGGACGGTCACTGCGAGGGGCAGTAAATGGAAGTCAGCTGTAATGGGGAGGGAGAGACTTCATTAAAAAATGCATGTAATTACAAATTACTTTACTGAGGGACCTCTCAAAGACAGCAAAAGAGGCCTAACTTAATCTCAACCACTGTTCCCCTGTGTTTAGCTGGAGCCAAACTCACAGTCAGAATCACATTACACACACTAACAGCACCATTAACCTCTGTAACAGCTCTATCCTCAGGGCACACACACACAGGGGCACAGACAGACGCTGCCACACACACAGATGCATACACGAACAATAAAAGACACATAAAGCTGTAAAAGACAGAGTGTGTTGTTGCCCAAGGTCACAGCAATACTACGCTCCCTATATAACACACTCTCTGAGAAAACACACATATAGCACATAATCACAGTGTTAGCATTCATCTGAGTAAACACATGAACTCACTAAACCACTCACACTGGCCTTCAGACAAAGTCAAACACCTAAAAAACAGTCAAACCTGCAATCAAGCCAACAGACATACACAAACGCACTCATATACACAGTTGCGCACACCATCCCAACCAAAGTTTTGCATCTGGTTTAAACCATCCAAAAAACGAATTACAGCTGGGGTGAAAACAGGGGTTTCATCTGGAGAGGAAATAAGAAACTCTTTGAGCAGGCCTAACATGAAACTGCCCTTCAGCACAATGGTTTTCATGTTGTAAAAAGTACAAGCCTAATGCAAAACAAAAGGGTGGGAAAGCTTTCAGGGTCGGTTTATGTTGTTTCCCGCAAACAGCTGAGTAGCAGATTGTGGCGCTTGCAGGCAGGCATCTTCTCAGCTCAGCTCAGTCAGGGGTGACTAGGAATGTGGTTGAGATCGAATTAAGGAATGCTGTTAATTGGAAGGGAAAAGTTTTTTCACAAGCCGGACCCTCTGCAGATGTTGCAGACCAACACATGACAGGGCTGAGTCATACTCCGTCAACCACCCTTGTTAAATGACTCTCTGGTTGATGATCTCTTAGACAATAGCCAGGTCTGAGGAACCTCAGAGCGCATGATGAGGACTATTTAATGGGCCATCATGGGTCATGCATGAATGTAGCCAGGGGGGGTTGGGTGGTGACAGTGCTGAGAAAAACCTACGGGATGAAAGCAGACATTCCTCACCATGTCTCATCACACACCTAAAGTTTGGGTAATTGAAAGACTAAGCAGCCACATCAGAGCGGCACTAAGTAACTGTTCCTGTTATAGTTTTTCCAAGCTCCAGGGCACGAGCACATTAAAAATATTAACTCCATTCAGTGGTGACCATCTGCTGCAACTGTGCTTTAACCTGAGGTTAGCTTAGAAAAGTTTCATTCTTTGCCAGTCTTCATTTGTGTGTGTGTGTGTGTGTGTGTGTGTGTGTGTGTGTGTGTGTGTGTGTGTGTGTGTGTGTGTGTGTGTGTGTGTGTATAGACCTTCTTAGGTGTCTCACCTTACGAAGTCGTCCGTTACTGGTTCCCATGAAAACCACAGTGTGGTTGTGCACATTGTCTACAGACACTGAAGTTAGGCCGGTGTATTCAACCAGAGGAATGGCCCTCAGGGACCTCCGCAGGGCCAGTGGGTGCTGTAGGTGGGCCGCCCCGCAGTCCAGCTGATCAGGATGCAACTACAACACAGACAAAATGAGAGTGAGATAAATGCTCATTAGTGCTCAGATGGAAGCACACCATAAAGATTAGAAAGCACGAACAGAGCACAGAAAGAGTGCTGCATGATGAAAGCAATGTGGAAAACAAGGGCTGATAGTGGCTATCACAACCGTGCCACTCATTCTTATAAATCACTTTTTAGACATCTCAGTGAATACTTGAAAGGGGCTTACAAGGGTCTTCAACACTCATAAGACTCTGCTTTTGTCAAATCCTCCTCGAGCAATGATAAAACATTAGTGCAATGCTTGGATGAGCATCAGGATCTATTGGGAATTCTCTGAATATTTCAGAGCACGCAAAGTCAAAAAAAAAAAAAAGAAGAAGAATTAAGCAGTGTAGATATTTGGAGAGTTGTTTCCCACGGGCCCTTCTGCTCGCAGCCTTGTCTCTCTTATCATAAATTGTGTCTGGCTTTTCCTCTGTGCTGGCCTTCAGTCTGTCAACTACAAAAAGATCACATTTCAACCGCCATGGCAACACAGAAGTATAACTTAAGAAAGACCCGCTTTATTCTGAGAGCTAAGTAGGCAAAACATTGCAGCGAAATGTAGAAAAGTCTTGACTACTTTGAACTGAGTAGTTGTCTATCTGAAGAAGGCCTCTGAACCAATTGAGTATTCAGAAAACTGGTCACGGGAGGAGTGGCCCCGGGGCCACAGACGACAAGACAGTGCCAGCGAAGAGGGCAACTTTCTGACCTGACAGCAGAGTGGTTGGGGGACAGCCTCCTGTGACCTCAGAGCTGTCAGTCAAAAAACCTCAATAAAGTTGGAATTTCATTGCATTCCTATAAAACTGTGTGCAGCTTTCTCTGCCTTTATTATTAGATACAATCAATATAGGGGGAATACACAGAGGGCAGTTATAGCATGCACCGCTTAATTTTCTTTGAGGGCAGATATTTAGTTTGGTATGGAAAAAATGTAGTTAAAAACAAGATAATATCTGACCCTGTGTTTACGACAAAGCTGCTATTTATTCACTAAAACTCTGTCCAATATGTGGTTCAGTTATAGTTACCAGCACACATTCAGTGATAAAAAAAAGAAATGTCTGAGGGCTAACGGAAAAACAAAGTAGCCTATTGACCTGTTCCTCTCTTCATATTTGATAAGATAGGGAGCTGCTGGATGTGAGAGGAATCTCACCCTTCCCATAACCCCCAGCTCTGCTCTAGGGCATCTATCATGACCTCTACTCGTGACATGGGAGATCCTCTCTCCAAATCCTGTGCTTCAGGGCTAAAGAGGATAACCGCTTCATGGATGGAAACTGTCAGAGAATTAGAAGTCATGTGTGAGTTTATCTTATCTGTGTTGTAGGGTTGGAACAAATGTAAGGACCTTCATAAATCAGAATCAGACAGAGAATTATGGAGGTCAAGTGTGTTTGTGTGCATTACAAGGGGCTCTGGTCTGAAGTGTTAGAGATATTTAGGAGGAAATGTTCAAACCAATGTGACCAAAAAAAAAAAGTGTTAAAAAACAACACATGCAAAATCAAAGTAACATCTACAAATAAATGAAATCACAAAACATAAAAATAATGTGGAAAATCTGTTGGTGAGGATAGCAATGCCTCTGTTTGCTTATTCCTTGTCTATTATTCTCCCCCATCAAGAGACTGACACTTGGGTAAGTGGAATCAATTAGATAAGTCGATTAATTACCATTTTGTCTGATAAATTCGACTTTTAGGTCAATGACACTTGATAACATTTACATATTAGCATACCATGCCCACATACAAATCAGATGTAACTAAATGACACCAATTTGGAATGTAATATTTGACAAAATAAAATGAAACACTTACCACCAGATTTCCTTTGTGAATGCAGGCTGCCCCGGAGCCCTGGATAACGCTGTCCAGCACCTGGACATCGCTGCTGGGAGAGTTGGAGCAGTTCCTGCGGCCTTGTCGAATCTCTTCATCGATGTCTCCAAACTTGAAAGCGCACAGAGCGGACTTTCTGTCCGCCTTCGAAAACACCCCAAAGAGGTAGGGCTCGGAGCTATTCCCGTCTTCTGTTGGGATCTCCGCTGGGTAAACGGACAGCAGCCGGTTGTAAATGTTCCCGTTAAATCCACACTGTAGCGGCATCTGTATGTAGGATTCAGTGAGCTTCCTGCTCTCCGGCACGCCGGGTTTTCGGGGGATCTCGGTGTCCAGACATATTCTTGCGAGGATGCTGTTTGGCAGGCTCTCCTTGTGGCCCATTTTCGCGTCATTATTAAAGGCAATGTAGGAATAAGTCTTCTGCATGAAAGCGTGTACGAAGTTCAGTTTGTTTTTAGTTTTAACGTCTTGTTTTATCTTGAATACATTATCCTCTGAAGGGTTAATGTCATAGGTGAAAAGCCGGGATAGATCCTTGATATTCAATGAGCGTATGGCGATCTCCGGTGTGTTTTCAAAGCGCAGGTCCTCCTTGCTGTGGTTCTTTGGGAAAAACTGGGTACCTGCCCCAGTGTAAGTCGCCCCAACGAGAAGCCGGGTGTTTCCCCCGTGGCTCTTAAAGACCAGCCCGACAGTGGATGCGTTTGGGTGATTGGCAGCAATGTTCAGCATGCTAGGGAAAACAGTCTTCTCGCCCTGATGTGGGAACTCCACCGCTATCTCCGAAATATTCTCGATTTTTCTGAGCTCACAAAAGCCTTGATAGACGGACCCACACACCAGCACGACCCCTTGATCCCGGTCCAGCTTCAGGAGCTTGTTGTGGTTGTCAGTGAGGGATTTGGGATGCTCGCACGGAGCCTGGGGCAGCTGTGGCGCATGGCACAACAGGTTGTCCTCCACCGGCCCGGTCCTCTGCTCCACCTCGATGCTCAAGGTCCCGTTAAGCTGATAGACTGTGTTGACGGTGGCCAGGTACACCTTTCTAGACACCGGGTCCACCTCGAAGTTATTGGTCTGATTTGGAGACGCAAACGCCTGTTGGATGTGCAGCGCGCTGGCACTCCGGTGCGTCTCCAAAGCCAGGACGGCGAGGAGCAGAACAGCTATCTCTATCGAAGGAGGCATTTTTCCTTCTGACCGGCTTCCGCGTGTTCTGTGCCGAGGGGTGCATTGAGCAAAGACAAAAATGTGTGTTTGTTTCTACTGCGACAATTCGAGAGGAAAGGCTGTTTCCTGCTCAACGCCTATACCCAGAATGACGCGATAAGCGAGTCGTGCTTCCTTTTCAGGCTGCCTCCCCTGTCCCTCTCTTCCCACTGTGCAGCTCAGCAGCCTCACCCGAGGCGCACTGAGCCACAATAGCCTTCCTCGCTGAGATTTTTATGATCTTTAAACAATATAGTCCATTACAGACGAATAGTTCGTATTGAATTGTTGGTGGCCAATATCTGGATATTGTGTTCACACATTTGTTTAAACTTGTTTGGAGTGTTTTTTGTTGTTGTTGTCCGGCTTATTATATAATTTATTGAATAAATACATCAATATTAAAGTACACATTTAGGTTACGTGGACTTTACTAAAAGGGCGTGAAATGATTAAGCCTTAAGAGTGGCACAGCCTGCCCCTCCTAAGCACTGTCAGACTACTTTGTTGTGATGGACAACTGTATAATTATTAGGATTAAACTATCAGAGGTAATTTGACGTGAATGGCTCAAAGTTCAGCTACATTTAAATCAAAATTGTTCTGATTTAAAACAATATCAAGAGGCTACATAGGTCTATTATTAACATTCTTTTCAACATGAACTTATTTAAGACCCTGTCAAATGAAGTTGCAATGATTATAGCCTGTTTCTCTCAAAGTGGGCCACTTGATGAATCTCCTTCTCTGCGTGGTTCCGCTCATCTTGGGGTTAATGGCGGGTCACAGTCCCACCTCCTGTGTTCCCCAGTCCCCCGGCTCTCAGATTAGTTCTGCAGATCCGGAGGGTTCCGTTTTGGGCACATACGGCACAGTAAGCACCGTGAAAGTGCTACCAGATGGGCACATCAGCGCACCTTTCCGGTTTTTGACATCACATCTATCCAACACAGCTTTCTTGCGAGCTTTACTCATAAATATTCAAGCACAACACATGCGCCCCCACTCAAAAATGCACGAATATGGTTAGCATTTTTTGTCTCTGGATAGGGTGTGCATATGCTCACATTTCTGAATAGAAATGAATGATCCCTAGTAGGCAAACGACCACGAATGTGTCAGACACTGCATAAATCAGTTTGCAGGCGAGCCCGAGAAGTGTTATCTCTGAATACATGCAATAATTAAAGTTGATGCTAAATCGTGCGTAATCGCTTGTGCCTATTTACTGTGGACTCCTCTGGGGACAGACTCACTCTCTTCATCTCTGTCACCACTTGCAGCTTTCAGGAGGGCAGATAAGTGCGGCCCGTGTTTACCTTGGCGCACAGCCATGCGCATCAAATCTGGCAGTGTAAAAGAGGAAAGCGCTCTGATAAAGTGCAACATAATGACCCCCACCCCCACCCCCTAAACTGCACAGCACAATGACTGAGCCACCAACAGTCTCAACACTGGGAGCGTGCGTGTGTGCGTGGGCCCTAACAGGCAGGACGTGTTTGAGTTCCTGCGGGGATAAGGCTCGGTGCGGGTCAAAGCTGACAGCATCAGATATAACCGGCGAGGTGTGACTGAGTGCTGCGGTTTGGTGCTGCTCAATCAAATACGACATTCAACATAATTAATATGTGTGTGTGTGTGTGTGTGTGTGTGTGTGTGTGTGTGTGTGTGTGTGTGTGTGTGTGTGTATGTGTGTGTGTGTGTGTGTGTGGGAGAGAGAGAAAAAATAATTGAATAAAGTGTGTGTGTGGGGGGGCATGGTCTCTACTGTGTTTATAATGAAAATATTGTCCCTGGTGGCCCACTCTGGTTTTTGGCAGTAAGACTGCGGTTAAAGAGGGCTTCCACCCAACCTGTTTCCTTCCTGATAAGGTGCAAGACCTCCTTTAGTTCAGACCCCTACCTCCCTATATAAAAGACCATTCACACAAACTTAACACAGGTCTCAAAGCGAGCTTCTCAAGGGCATACAAGGCAGAAGACCTCCATCTAGTGGTCACAAGTGAAACCTACAACAGCTGACATTTAAAAAAGGGATTCGGAATACAAAATGTGTACGGTCAGCCCATGAACCTCCCACAGTAGACATGCACCCCTAACAATAACAACACACATGACATAAATTAAATCGCGACGGCTCATGAGTTAGTCAGGAATGCACTTTATTTATTCCACACTTAGAAAAGGACATCAGAAGGCACTGGAGTGGTTTAGCACACAGCCCTACATCATTGGTGTCACTGCAAGGTCAAGCTGAGGTCAACATTTTAAAAGATCAATAAATCTATTATTTTAATTGCATGTCAAACCTGAAGAATCAACTTGATCGGCGTTTTGACAAATAAAGCATTAAAGTCTCTCTGTTGGTTTTATCTCGAGACACGGATGACAGTGATGACAGTGATACTGTCCTGAGACAACTCTTCTGATCCCCCCGAGGCCTTCTTTCTTAAGAGTGACAACCTTTCAAGTCTCTGTCAAAGGTTTCTCTGGCCTCAGCATGACTTACATGTTATCTAGTCGTGTGCTAAAGTGCAGCTGTACAATTCAAATGATCTCTATCTGTTAGGAAATCATCATCTCAGCATGAAATGCACAATGAACTATTTAATGTGCTAGGTCATCTTATTGTGTCCTTGACTTGATGAGACAGATAGAGAATAAGAAAGACTGGACGCCATGTCAAGGAACTGTACTCAAAGAGGTAAGGTGCAGCAACAGATAAATGAAGATCTGGAGTCAGATTCATGTTCACATTGGGAATTTTCTAAAAAATGTTCCCTGCAAAAAGATACATCCTTGACATCCAGGCAAGACATTCATGACATATCTGAAGCAAGACCTCCTGAGCAACCTCCCCCGTCTTTCTTCTCAGTTTGAGCCTTTGCTCGGGCATCCCCGGGTAGACTAAGGTTTGGCACTGGGTGAAGACACCAAAAGAAGGTGTAAAAGGACAGCCAGAGAAACAAATGCAGGGAGAAAGTTAGATGTAAAGTAGTATATTAGTGCACATTGGACTGACATGGCAGTGGAGACGACTTGCACTGTAGATATAAAGCAGCAGCATTCCTGTTCCAACTGAGGTGGAGCTGGATAAGCACCAGTTGTCTCTCTCTGCTGACCTGATCACATCAAAAATGGCAGGGATACAATTATCCTGGCAAATTGATTTTACTTAGTAAATGGTTTTCCAAAGTCTTCTTATAATAAAAACAGTCAGCATTGTTTACATGTTGCAAATATTGCAGATGCTTAACAAAAACCAGATGTTCTCTGTGTGTTAATGTGCCACTCCCATGGTCAGCATACCATTGCAACTTTTTGAAATCAAGTTGGCCCATTATGCTTTTGTGTTTCAGTTAAAACCTTCCCTATGTAACACAGTCGTTCTTGTTTTACTTTTAAAATGAAGTAATTAAAAGCATGTGATGTTTGCTATTAGAAATGTAAGGAAGCTCAAAAAGTCTCAAGTCATCATGACACTCAAGGGTTATGGTCAGTCCTTCAAAATGTTCTGTATGAACACATTTCATCACAGCAAGAAAAGGAGAAACTCCCAGGAAGGTTTACTGTATAGCCAGGGTTCAAATCTACCAATCACAGCTATGTAAGAGTTCTCTTTCTAAAGGCAATCAACCACATTTTCACATCTCTACAGTTGGACCAGGCCTTTGGAGCAAATCGCCAACCCAGTTTCCTGACTAAGCTCCCCGTCATGTAGTGAGAGGAGCGTAATGCTACATGGTACTGAATAAAATAACGTTGAAAATAAAATAATATTATTAGAAATAATAACATTATAATTGATTAAACTCTAAAGATAAAACAGTACAATGCTGAATTCTCAGGGACAGCAGCATAAAAGTTCATTTTCAAAAAATGTAAACAGTCTTTTCCTTCCTAAAAAACAATCATGAGTGTTCTCGGCTTTACTCTGTTTCTTCCTCTTTTTCTTGACTCCGTGTCCGAATGAGCTCGGCCGAATGTTCAGTGCTCGGCCACGCAGCCAATCTAGCGACAGTCCCGTTCTTCATACTTCCTGCATGATCGCAGCTAAAGTTACATCACCTGGTGTCATCAAAGCAACATGTGCTCGCTTCCCCCTGGTCATCCGGGGGGCTGCAGAGCGCGGTGCGTGTAGCCGGAGAGAGCCTCCCAGTTCCTCCACAAAAAGGCCAGCAGGAGGATGAGGAGGAGGGTGGAGAGCGAGCGCGAGCGTGTCTTCATCAGGGGGACCACACAGTTGGCCACAGTTGAGACAAAGACCAAAAGGACAGCCATAAGGGCCAGCAGCACATTGATAAGTTTTCCCAAGAGGGTCCGGGCTGTGGCATTTTCCAGCCCCTCCAACTGGACCACCTGCTGTTGCTGCTGCTGGAGCTCCATCTTAGAGATCCTGGTCTGACACGCCTCCAACGCCTCCTGCAGAGGACAGCAGGTATAAAAGAAAATCAACAAAGGACTTAAAGTAACTCACCCTGCAACATGCCAAACACTAACGATCACTTTAACGACTGCTGGGCTGTATTATATTGAAATGTGTTCCTAAATCTTAGATGCAGACTTTCTTTTAAACGTCTGCAGACTGTTCTGATTTGTTTTCTATATCTGATGAATGCAGCGTTCAGTACCTGTTTCAAAAAAGGGGTTTGCACAATTTGTGTTGCCTACCAACAGCATGGGATGGTGCATTCTGTCCAGTGTGATAACGGCACAGTCCATGTCTCAGATGTGACTAAATATTAGTTTATAGCTGTGTTTTCTAAGGAGATGAATTATGTCCATACTCTTTGACATTTTTTGACAAGCTTATACGTTTATTATATTTGGTCTTTCGCTTTAATTATGTTAGCTCCTATTTGTTATGTTTTGTACGCATTGTGTGTAAGCCCATGTGGTGCATGACACTTTGAAAAATAAATGAGCTATTAATATTCTTGTCCTTTCATGTTTGTAAATGTGTTTTTTGGCAAAACATCAAAATGACTCTGAGCAAAATGCAAGCCAGTTCAACACCACAGCAAACCACAAACTCAATATAAACAGTTTGAGGTAGAATTCATGACTGAGGTGTTAAATTGGATTGCTTTATATATTACAGGTGTTCTTGGAAAAGCCATTGATTGAGAATTGCGTAGAGCTCTACTGCCCCCTGCTCCCGGGAAAAAGACATGCAGCCAAGGGGCAACTTGAACTGTAAACACTCATGCAGGCTTACACATAATGAATAAACAAAAAACCTGAGACATCAAAGGAAGGGCGGCCGTAATGTGAGTCAATGACAAGGATATCCTTGTGTTTTGAATAAACAGAAGGAGACTGGTTTTTCTGTCTCATCTTCCTGTTTACTGTGTCAACAGAATGAGATAATACCTTAAGCTGTTTGGAGGGTGTGTGGCCACCTTAAACTTGACATTGATTCTAAGCAGGCCAAATTAATTACCTAGTAAAAACATTTAGGTAAAGAGTAGAGCCTCTTATTAGCACTTCCCTTTGTACAAGCTCCTGGTGTGGAACAATGATAGAATGTTACGCAAATAACTAAACAACTTTCAGATAATTTAAAGCATTAAAACTCAAACATTTAAGATTTTTGCTCTTGCTGAGTGTGTTAAGACAACAACATTATCCCTAACTGACAATTTGAAGGCATCACTCTGAAAATAGAATAGAGTATTTTGCAATTCAAATGGAATAAAAAATTAAGATAAAAACAAACTCTGTTGAGAGATTACTTGATATTTTCACAAGTAAAGCGCAGAACATGATATTTAATTAGACAAAACTTTGCATTATCCAATAAAATGTGTTATCACCTCCCCCAAAAATTGTATTCCGACTAAGCTGATTTTTATGGCCGTTCATTTTCATGTGCTGTGTGCTTGAGGACGTCAGCCTGACAGACAGACCTGTATGTCTCTGGCTCTCTCGTACGACTGGTAGGCGATCTTCTCCTCCATGCTGGCCAGCTCCTGTTTGAGGTTTAGGATCTCATTCTGGTGAAGTTCTGTGAGGTCGTTCAGCTGCTCCTCCAGACGTTCACACCTGAACACACAAACACACACACGTGAGGGTCTGGGTCATAATTAGCTTAGACAAACAACACACATGCAGGAATTAGTAGAAACACAGCCTGAAGGCATCTGACCACATGGCACCCAACTGAACCGATGACTCGCTCTGACAAGATTAGGGCACGCTTAGTCATCTGCTGATACAACTGGCCAATCAGAGAGAGTCAGCCGTATGAGAGCAAGCCAATAGGAGGCCCTTAGCAGGATAAAGGATCTACTGCCGTTTATCTTGGAGGCACTTACAAGTGGATAGACAGCCTCGCACAAGAAAAGGCATTAAACTGCTCTGTGTATGTTCGTTCCTTTTTATCAGATGGTTTCTGAATGTTTGAGGTTGGGGATATAAACATTCTTGATTAAATTATTATTGTTTGGTCAATAACATGTATGAAAATAGAGAAAGGGGAAAGCATGTTTAAAGAGCCCAAACTGGTGTCTTCAAAACCCCAAAGATATTCAATTATTATTAAAAAGTATTCACATTGGAAAAACTGGAACCATTGTTAAAATAACGTTGATTGGATTGTATGTTGATCTATAAATAGCTTCAGCGCTGCAGTCATGAACAAAACAAATAATAATCATTTGCGGCCCAAGTTAGGAAAGTCCATTTTTATGGGAGGGATTCCTTTCCTGAAGAGTTATATAGCAACATGAGGGTTATAAATGATTTCCCCCACAATTCCCAGTCATCACTCTGTTCTGTTCTTTATTATTTTGGTCTTAAAAGGACAAGCACTGACTGCTCTGCGTTCAGATGGACATTTCAGGGAGAAAAATGCTCATGTTTCTTTTACTATGTAAGCCACTCACTATATCTACCCTCCTTTCCATTGTCCTGCCCTCCTTATCTTCGTGCCCTCTTGTCTTGTCTGTAGGAATGTGAGTGTGTTTTTTTACAGCCAACTGCCGAAAGACAAAGCAAAAGCTTCAGAGAGACGTCTGAGTCCAAGCAAGATATGCGCCGCTGGGACAAAGGCTGAAATAACCAAAGATCTTTTAACATAAAGGACACTAGGGGACAATTGTAGCAGGTGGTTCTGTCACTTTTGGGAAGTGTTCAATTGCTATTATTAAACAACAAAACTAAAATAAAGATCGTAAATTCTAATATTAAGTTCATTCTAAATGCCACTTGTTAAAGGGGGATCCATAGGAGACCAAAAGACTGCCACTCTAAATCTGTATAACGAATTTGTGCATTGAGGCCGAGTGCAAGACGTCTATGCAGGCCTGACATGTTTATGTAAAGAAGGTTCAGGTCAAGGTTTTGTTTTTATCTACAGCGTGATAGGTTTGATAAAAGATCTCTCCAAAGCATGAGCGGGGCGAGTGTTGCCCCTGATGATGTGTCAGCAGAGATCAACGATCAGTATTGTAATCAGGTGTATGTTTCCAAAAGAATAGGAAAACTTTCCTGATTACCCACTGTTAGAATTTAAGGGGATTCCCTGAAAAACAGGAAGTGCTTAGGATTGCACAAGACACACTCTAATAAGTCATCTTTATCTCGTTACCTGAAGCGTTCCTCCTGCAGAGCTTGCATGACAACCGTGTAGTCCCTCTGATAGTGGCTCTTCAAACCATCAAGGTTCTCCTCTAGCCTCGTCTGGCCCTCCCTCAGCTCCTGCATCTCCTGCAGCAGCATGTCCAGGTTTGAGCTCTGACTCCTCTCTAGTGTGTTGCCCTTGGAACTTGGGGGACCTCCGGGTGCCCCTGTGGTGCTGTTGGCCCCCGCTGAGCCTGAAGTAGCACTAGAGCAGTCGTCTTCGCTGCCGTACTTAGGACTCGGCTCGAGCTGATGCCCAGCGTTGCAGAGTGAACGTACACCGGCCCCTGTCACAGCTTCTTCTACTGAGGGGTCGTCTAAAGAGTCTTTAAGTGAGGGGATGTTTTCATTGCTGCCAAATTTGTGACGAATTAGTGACGCAATCTCACGGGGTTTGGAGACGACAGCCCCGGCTGCAGAGTGGGTGGCGTGGGAGAAGCTGGAGAGGCCTCCCTTAACACTGTCCACCACACCTTCACTGAAGCCTGTGACTTTGGCTCCGACGTCCTTCAGGCCCTGCTGCATGTCCCGCAGAACATCCTTGGGCTGGCGGGGGATACCGTTGTGCTCCACTTCCCGTAGCTTCCGGTGGTAGTGCTCCAGCTTCCTTTGCAGCTGATGGATGGTCTGCGCAGACTTCTGGTTCTTTTTCTCAAAAACCTGAGAGCCATAGGACAGGTTTGATTAGTAAAGGGAAAAAACATTTGACTCAAAAACCCCCTAAACTTTTATGTAGAACATTCTCTCCCTACTGCCAGAGACATACTGAACAAACAGGTTTTGAGGGATTGCACTGATTGTCATATGATACAATTATAAAATCAAATAGTTCCCAGGATTTTAATCATGAAATATACATATTAATAGTTTAATAGAATGCAACAACTCCTCGTTTTACCTGCTTGATACGTGTGCTTTGCTGTTTGTCAGCATTGTTGGCCAGTTTGAGGTACTCTGCAACGTTGTCATCTCTGGCTGTCTGCTCGATCTTAATCTGCTCTGTGAGCTTGAGGATTTTCTGCTGCAGCTGGGCAATTGCCTGCTTTGTGCGCTGAGGATCTGGGGTGCAATCCTCACACCCTGGGAGTGAACCATCTGCCCCTAATGAAAAAGACAGGGGTGTTTGGCCCAGTCCGCTCACCTCCAGCCGATCGATCTGAGAGAGAAGAGAGATTGGAGTAGGTAAAGGGCCAGGGGAGGAAAGGAGGGATTCAAGAAAGGGGGACAAAGAAGAAAAAGTGTGAGTTGCATATTTTTGGGTGCTTAGTCATTTCGCTGACACACAGAAAATGAGGCTTCTGCATTTCCTGCGGCCAGAAGCCGGGAAAGAGGGCAAATTCAGACAACTAAAAAAGGCAACTTGCGGTCGGTTTTATTTTTACATATATTAACAAAGAAAAGAAAGCAAAACTATAAAAAAAAAAAATCAATGGATAAACAAGCAAGAACAAAATGAAAAGATTATCAGCCAAATCTCTATTTTTGTTTGTTCACCATGAAACCATATATGGCAGGATATTAGATTTTTTTACAACAGTTTTAGGGATTAAGTTTCTGTCTGTCTTGTTCAGACACTGACCTGATATATCAAAAGGACAATAAGCATTTCTGTGAAAAAATTACTTTAAATAGTGTTTTCCTGTTTTTCATAAAACAAGATCAATTCTACCTGAGAGGATGAAGAACCTGGTAGCATGCTCATTTCCTCACGGAAAGAACACACTGTGATACTATTGGAGCTAATGATGCTTCAGATGTGATCAAAATATTCTTTCCATCCCTTAGCAAGCACACAAAATAAGCAGCTGAACTTGACAGAGCACACCTTGAGGATTCAGAAGGCAGCCAGAAAAACAAAAAGCCAGAGAGGACTAAGAGTCAGTTCAGGCAGGCACCGAAGCATCCAGCCCTCATAAAACTCAGCCTCTGTATAGGCTTACCATTTACTAACACTCCATAACAGGTAAAAACAAAGCACCGGAGGCTCACCTGCACACTCCAAAGCATGACTAATTGATGACAGGCAACACAGTCAACAACACAAACCACAGCCCATCCGGGAGGAAACACACACTCCATATAAAGTGTTCTCTCAAATGAGTGAAAGTACTAAAGAACTTATCTTCAGTAAGAGAAGAAGCTACCTCAAGATGCTCAAGACGCGGCTCACCTTTCCATTAGTCAAACGGATAAATTGTTCCCAGTGCATTTTCACAAATCGGGAGGCGAAGTATTTATTTTCATTTGTCCAGGTAAAGTTAATCCACGCCGGTTCCTCAGAAGTTTCACTTAGCTGCTGTCGCAACAACTCGCCGGGCGTGTTGTGAAAGTTGAAGCGCACATGAAACTCAGTTCACTGGGCAGAGCGGGAAGCCCCGCCCCATCCTCCCTCTCTCCACTCACAGCTGAGGGATGACATCATCCTCTAAACTGCACTGCAGGCAGCCGCCACTCATCCCAGCAAAGCAGAAATAGCTCCTCAGTCAGGGACTTTTCTTATTTACTGTAATAGATTAACCGGGACTAAAAACGTTCACAGATAATGACAAGTCACTTAATAAACAGCTTTACTATACCACAACTGCGTTCATTATTATAAATAAAAGAATACATTTACAAGTATTGTGCTAATGTGTGTTAAACACATTTAAAAGGAAGTGATAGTCGGCTTGAGTATTTCAAATGTTATGCTCCTTGACACTTGAATCCATAAAAACTAAGAATTAAATGTTACTCTTAGTGGTTTCTGTGGTATATTAAGGGCAACTTATGAATTCATAACAGTTACTTGCACTTTTAATACTTGTAATCTCGTGTATGCTCCTTTTCACAGCAAATACATGAATGAACTACATTGAAGATTGAGCAAAACAAAACTCATAACCTGTGATGATGATTATTTTAGATTTACTCCATAATTTTGAGACATTTATTTTTGAGATGACTTTGTTTGATGACTAGGCTGACACATTTCTTTGCAAACAGAGTCAACGGAAACGTATTATCATGTTAAACAAGAGCTTACAGGGCAGACTGGGAGTCTTATCCCTTATGTGAAACTATATCAGCTCCCGGTCTGTCTCTGTTAGCCAATAGAGAGGAGCTCTAGAGGGCAAGAAAAACCAGTCTGACATCCTTTTATAAAGACATGCACACACGCACGCGCTCACACACACACACACACACACACACACACACACACACACACACACACACACACACACACACACACACACACACACACACACACACACACACACACACACACACACACACACACACACCTAAGGGCACATTCCTTTGAGTAAAGTGAAACCACAGATTTGCTATCAATTTGGCTTTATAAGGAAATGAATTTGAACCAGGTTGATTACTGAACAGCATTAAATAGAAGAAAGGCCATATCCATGAGTCGATAGACCTAACAACTTTGTACAGTAAGTCTAATGATGATCAAATCCTCCAGACGGGCTGCCAAGGTGATCAGATGAATCAGAGAACTGCCTGCTGCGCTGGCACAGTAGCAAACTAAGCGGTGACGTTTCAGAGCGGCACCTGGTCTGTTCTCGGCTATAAACAAAACAGTATTAATAGCTGTATGAGGGCGAGCATGAAGATGGTGTAAGTATTTCTTCCATGTGCACCCAGGAGGGTAAATGCGCATATTTCCCAGAGTGCTCTTGTCTTGCAGAAGACTACAATACCTGAATATATGAATTCAATGCCAAAAATATAGTGTTGATAAAAAAGGGTGAAGGACGAACTAAACTCTTTGGACGGGAGTATGCTGCAACAGAGTAGATAGAGGTTTTAGACATTGTGATAAGAAGGCCTAGTGATCTTCTGGCACACTTATCTGTTACGTATTCACAGCTGTTCATTTAGGTTTACAAGGGTGAACTCTGTTTAACAGCTTATACACCGCTTGCACATTTATAATCTAATTTTCATACAGATTTAGACTCATATGGCTAACTCAAGCAGTACTGTTTTTCTGATGCTGATAAAGAGTTCAAGTTAGTGAACAAATTGTCCATACGATCCATATCATCCCCAAATGGTTGGGTTTTTCTGTGACTAATCATGCACGGTATTAATGATGTAGAGTTGAAGGATCAGGCTAATTTCCCAGGGATGACAGAGCCAAATGTGTTGATGTACTGAGCTACTGAAGCAAGAAGAGACAGGCACTGCATCACTGGAGCCTGCGTAGCCTAATGAGGGGAGCTGAGTGTGTGTGTGGTTCGTAATTACGAGGGGCTGCCTGATCCCACTATGATTAGACTTTATCAGTAAGAAAGACAAAAGGGTCTGCATGGACCTGTCCCCTGCACTATGGTTTTCTGCATTCACACACAGGGAGGAGTTTGTTCTCCCTCACACTTTTCCATAACTGGGTCCGCCTGCTGGTGGACCGAGTTATACAACAATCTCTGATCAAAGTAAAGCTAGTTAGAGCCGTTTAAGGGCAACCCTGGCCTACCTTTGATCCACCAGTGGACTACGAAAAGCCCCGCCAAACCTGAACGCTCAGATCTACAGCCAGATGTCTCACACAAACGGGCATTTAGAAAGCATTATCGGGATAATGTTGTTAGATATGCATCACGCATAATTAGATACACGCAACAAGAACATCTTGTACTGCCCTATTTAATACTCTCGCAGCCACACCGACTACACATATGCCTTAAGTTTCACTCTGCTCAATGTAGGTCATAGAACATGGCCTGATGCTGACAGAAGACCATTTCCAATCTTTGGGTAATCTCGTGGGTTTCTACCCCAAAGCTTCAGACATAAGTCCTGTTCAATGTGTTTGTTCTGTCAGAAGATTCAGGGGAGTTCAGGTTCAGTGAATGTTGAAACGTTCTGATAGCCAAAGTGTAAACAGAGAGTCTTAAGCTCCTTGTCACACAGCCTAACCAGGACAAGGTAAGTGGAATCCAGACCACAATTTTCCTCCTTGACGGCTGCTTTTTTTTTAGGTTAAATCATTTTAACACCACATTTTAGATAATGAAATAACATTCTCATATGTGTTGTTTTAGACTTATAGCTTATATAATTCACTCAAATACAATATGTGGCGTCTACATGGCAGGCAGAATTGAGCTGTGATTGTTTTGAATACAAACATTTTGGTTTAGTAAGCCCTTTTCTATTTTCTTTTACAAAAAACTGTTATGTTCTCCATGGTCAAGGTCAAGTTTCTGCTAGTGTATATAATTGCAAAAGTACAATACCTTGTTGGTAGAAATGTCTTGCATTCCTGTGAGTTCAGCTTGTGTTTCCTGTGTCAAAATGCAAGAGAGATTGCAAGAAATTGTA
Source organism: Eleginops maclovinus (assembly GCF_036324505.1). Lineage (NCBI taxonomy): Eukaryota > Metazoa > Chordata > Actinopteri > Perciformes > Eleginopidae > Eleginops > Eleginops maclovinus. The sequence goes on along the minus strand of NC_086349.1, from coordinate 18,995,243 downwards.
CCTTCTGAATTCTGCTCTACAGCTCTTCTATTACAGCAGTCTCTGATGTATGTACACAGGTACATAGCTGATCCGTCACAGAACATCAGAGTTTTAGTAGTAGTAGGCTGGGAGCAGTGGTTCTCCAAGCTTGCTCATATAAAGAGTACAATATCCATGAGTGATGAGACCATGGTGAACATACAAATCAGAGTTTTTATGCCCAGCACTGTCCCTGAATCATTTCTGTGATCCATCCAACCTCAGATAGTCATTGTGGATTTGAAAGCCTTCTTCTCTCCATTTACACCACTTGTTTCTTTCTGGCCTTATCACTCAGCAAGCACAGAGACCAATCCCCTCTGACGGACTGAACTTCACACTCCTGATTAGCTGTTTTGATCTTTAACCCTGCAGTTAATCCAAAAGTAATTATCATAGCAACATGACATCATTTAGTGATCCAGATTTTATTTATGAAGCAGATAGCAGATTAGTTTGGGCCTCACAGTATGGTTGTAGTGGGCAGAGCAGACATGACCAATGCATGCAGGTCCATGGCTGCACTCATTAGTTATTTATAGTTTAGTAACGGCAGTGCACGTGAGAAGTCTGGTCATTTATAAAACTAAGTCTTTTTTCTGCCATCCCCTTTTCATGTCCTTGTGGTTTCAGTTCCCACCCAGGCAAGCCATATTTAGCAGTGCTGAAATTGACACAACAATATTTTCAATGGAAATCCGCTTTTGTTTCCTTTAAAGGGATCCAATGTGGCAACAATGAACCTCATTCACCAGATATGGAGAATTACATAACTCCATGGGAGGCTGGACAAGAGGCAGTTTACTTAACACTTGCACCCATGAATTAGCACAGAACACAACACTACGTACTAATCATGCACGACAGAAGTGTGCACACAGCCGAGGCCTGCCAGTGCATTTCCCAAGGAATTCAGAGGGTGTGAGAAAAGCCCTTCATGTTCACTTCCAAAAGAAAGAAACGTACATCAGCTGAAAGTGCAAGCCTGGGGAGAAACAGAAAAAAACACAGAGGCTTTTCTATGGCCCCTCTGTAGAAACAAAGACTTTCAATCCCTATTATTTTAAGAAGAAATCCTGAGAGAGAGAGATTTGTCTGCCAGATTTTGTAGTTTCTCAGTGCTGAAACACTTTTCATGCAACAGTATTCTATTTAGTTACAACGCACCGGACTCTTGACACACAGATATAAACAACATGTCAATGAATAAACATGTACCGGGATCCTGATGTAAACTTAAATCATTGACAAAGTGAACAATTAATACACACACATGCATTTTACAGGTGGAGACTCACAGTGGTGGGAGAAGGAAGTGGAGAGGAGTCATCAGTTACCAGGTTGAGTATGACATCCATGGCGGGGAGACACATGTACTTGGGTCTGTCTGTCTATCTGTTTGTTTGTCCTCCGGGGGGGGCTTCCAGCAAGGGGAGAGGGGTAGAGCGTGGCCCTGAGAGAGCACACATCACTCAGGACACTTCTCCCAAACCAAGTCCACTTGACTCAAAGTCCACTGGACAAAGACCCACTTTGACAACAAAAGTAGAGACTCCTACTCTGAGGAATTACTGTTGGCTTGATTGAACACTCAGAATCCATAGACTGCTCGTTCCCTTCAGCAATGCACCACGACTATTGATAGCCAATGAGTCTCTGCAGTGTTGTGCTGCTGGTTCACAGAGCAGCCGCTCCTCAAAGCCCATGATCACGCTTCAGCGCCAGCCCACGCTCCGCAGTACACGGCAACAGGCACAGAGACTATGGAGCCCACATATGTGCGCTTCGATAGGCACGATTTTCACAGACAGTGTGCATCTGTGGGGAATTAGAAATCTTCTGGAGTAAAAGGTCCGTCTGATGCAGGTTTTGGGTGAAAGAGCCGAGGTGGTTAATCGGATGGAAATTCTCAGGGTTGGATGGAGGCAGTGTTAAAAGAAGGAAGAGTTTACTGTGAAGTTTAGCGTTCAAAGAGTCCGGGGAGGGAGAAATGAGAGGCAGGGACCCAGAGGACGGATGTGAGGGGAGCGAGGGAGCAGACAGGAAAAAGAGAGCCCACCAGGAGCTGTCACTGAGAGGGAGACGGAGCGAGAGAGAGGGAGCAAAGGAAAGAGGGGTTGTGAGAAGGCTTTGTTAGGGGAGGAGGGGGGCTTTTCTTCTGTTGGAGTTTCTAGGCCAGCTCAGCTCCAAAGCAGTGGCTAGCTCAGGCAGAAAAAAAAGGGATAAAAATCTTCAACTCCCGCCTTTCAATTATCGCACAGTTTAATTGTCGCAGTCAATCAGTTTCCTGGTAGATCATACTGTAATGAATCACTTTCCACCGACTGAGTGCTCTAACAAACAGTTACACCGTGTTTCTAATTCCCAATAACAGATACAACTGCCTAAACTTAGTTTTAAAGTGGCATTCCTGGTTTAATGTGGAGAATAAACTCACACCCAAGAAAAAACACAGCTTACAGAGATTACACGGTCATATGATGATTACAAAGCTGCTATTCAAACCTGTGTGTACGTATGACCCATGAGTATAGCCTCGTCATCCCTGTTACTTATCCTCTGACGCAATGTGTTGTTCACTTTGACTAGAGTTACTTATGGATAATTATGATTAAGAAAAAGGGTCATGGGCACGATTAACTGTACAAATTTTGCAAGACAATTGTCACTATCAAATAACAATGTAGATCAAATCTGTATCCGTGGTAAAATGTCAACTACAAACAGCACACCTGAGGTTAATATAAACACATACAAATTATTATGAGCTGTGACGCATGGTTGTTCGTACTGTGTTTTGTGAGCCATCACTTCCAACAGTGTACAAACCAATTAGAGAGACAAGCAAAGCAGGGAGTGTAGGGGGTAAGGCAGGACAAGGGCTACTAAAGACTCCTGTGCAGAGGCCGACAGGACGGGGGCAGGGGGGCATGAATACAGGCTTTAATGAGAGAGTGGGAGGACTTAAAGGACCGGGAAGGAGAGGGTAGGCTTTAGGGGGGAAAGGCTGCTTATGTAAGGACTGTAAGCTTATGGTACTTGCTCAGATAGGAGTGAGAGTGTGTGTAGGTTTGACCCCAGTGTTAAATCAATGTGACACTCTGAACTCAGCCCTAACATTGCAAAAGAAAGTGTGGTATACCAAAGCTGAATACTGTTGAATCCATCTTCCTTAGATTTCACTTCACTTACCATTATCTTAATTACGGCAGTATGTGGTTGCTTCAGCTATTCATCCTTCCTAAAATCTTAGTAACAACGCCAACAGTGGTTTACTAAATCAGGTTCAACGAAATTTAAAACAAAATCTTAGTTTGTCAAGACTGTCATTTTTTTAATAGACTAATCAAAACAATTTACAATGTAAACATGGAGTCCCTGTACCATCACGAGCTGCCCAAAAAACTGTTTTAGGGGCTAACGGTATTTTAAACATAACTACAATCAATTTTCAATGTAGGTTGTTGTTGCACGGTGCACCGATACTAGAAAGGTATCGCGATACCCTGCCGTTAAAAACGCAACGATTCCCCCATTTCATTAGTATCGGTACTTTCAGAATGACTTTGTTTTAATAAGAGCCGTATTTCCTGTGTGTGTTCAGCGCTCTGCTTCCACCCCCTGCAGCCGTGTCTGCAGTGCCTCCCTTCTTTCATGCGCGCTCTAGCTGTCATATCTATTGACAATACGAGAGCATGGCTGCAAGTGCAAGTGCTATTGCCGATGCGACTCGGCTTGTTGACGAAAAAGACGCAAGAAATGAAATTTGGAAATATTTTGGTTACATCTCTGCTGACGGAGAACACGCAGCTCTACATGATCACCGCCGCAGCTCAGCCGGTTGTGATGGGACCGGTGCGCGGAGCAAAACACGTAGCCTACTTCAAGTTAAAGACCTAACACACTTAACTATCTTATCTACATATGGAACTAGCTAAACCAGCTATAAATATGTTTATTCTCGGGTCACTCATTACTGAATCATTGAGCTGCATGAGACGGATACGACTGGCTGTCAGGAGAGGGAGAGAGGGAGAGGGGAAAAGAGAGTACTCCATTTATTTCTCCCGCGTGTTATTATCCAAAGTTAATGTACACTTTTGAACAATGTAGTTGATCTACTATAAGTAGTTTGTTTGACTGATTTTTTTTTCACCATGTTTGAAATAAAGCGGTTTCCCCTTGTTTAAGAACAGTATCGAAAAAGTATTGAAATCGCAATTCTTGACTTGGTATCGGTATCGAAACAAAAATGTTGGTATCGTGACAACACCAATGTAGGTATGAATTTATGTATATACAGCCCCGGTAGAAATTAAGAGACCACTTCAGCATTATCATTTTCTCTTGTTGTATTATTTAAAGGTATGTCTGAGTAAAATGATTTTTTAGTGTTGTGTTTTTGCTGTAGCCTAATATATTTCAATATGGCAAACATATTTGGGGTTTTTGTGATGAGTCCCTACAGCTTTCCAAATATTGTTAAACATAATGTCAATCAAGCAACAAGTCAGATATGTTGTCAACATTATCAGACTTTAGTAGTAACTTTATTTGGGCCTGGTAGTTAGCAATTGGCAACTAGATACTCAATATTAAGTCAAATTGTTTTTTGATATAGTGATTGGTAAATCTTAGTAAAGACTTAACAAGGCTTACTTTAATCTGTTGCAACTGGTCCCTATAAAGTAAGTGAGCCTACGTCATAAGGGGTTTCTCTTAGAGGGTCAATCATTTGTCACTTTTCAGGCATGACATATCATTCATTCCTGCTCTTAGTGTCATACAGCTCTGACGTCTCTTACGGATGCAATGTGGCCCCCCAGCAGCTCCTGTCACTCCAGGAAGGCTCAAACTTTGAGGCTGACTAATGACATCTTTACATACGTATTATCTTGTAGAATGTCTTAATTACATACCTCAAATAGCACATATTCATAGAGGCTTGTTTGGGGGGTTATACTCATGCCTTGACAAGTTACTGATGCTTACTAACTAAATACATAATGAAGATGTTTTACCTCATCAGCTGGTCAAAATTAGGGAACAAAAAAGAACAGCTGCACCCTATACGGTTCCTTGCATTGACAGAAATGTGTGTTAAATGTATTTGAACTAATATTTTTAAGTTGTATAATCAATTATTAAGTAATAGAAATACATTATTAATACATTATTTAAAATAATGATTGTTCTGGCATTATTATATTTGAGTTATAAATTGAATTTTTAGCAATAATATCTATTTTTTGGGATAGAGTGGTCAATATGCAGTAATTATGTATCTATTACAGGCCATGTTTTGTGTTCTATTCTCCAATTAATGTAGTTGAATAAAGCCATTTTCTACAGATACATTTGGGAGTTTTTAATTAGTGCTGATTGTGGCAACACATTTTTTATCGCATTTAAAATAGACCCATCCCGATGTGTGAGTGTGAGAGGATATCTATGATCCTTTTGTGGCTCTCTTTTTAGTGGGTTTCCGACAGACATTCCTTGTAGGCAAAAACAATGACCAAGTATTCCACATACATCTATTTCACAATGACCCACTTCAATGAATGAATCACATTACAATATCTCTTTCTGTCTTAGAAACACACACACAAATGCATTTTGTGCACATGTGTTAATGGGAGATGAGCTGCTGAACTGGTGCTGGATGTGGCCAATCCAGAGCAGGCATGCTTATCTAGTGTTTGAAACACCAGCAGAAATCAAATCAAACGAAGATGTATTTATGTAGCACCTTTCATACACAGTGGTAACACAAAGGGCTTCACAAAAATATACAATTCACAAATAGAAACATACTATCACAGCTTTGCGAAAATAAAAATAAAAATAATACATTTATACACAGCCGTGGAAAAAAGTAAGAGACCACTTCAGCATTATCATTTTCTCTTGCTTTATTATTTATATGTATGTCTTTGAGTTAAGTTAATTTTTATTTTATTTTATTGTATTCTCTAAACTAATGACACGTTTTCTCTGTGTTGGAATTCAACACACACTGAATGGCTGCCATACAGGTAGAGATAAAGATTTAAGAAACATTTTGAGTGGTCTCTTAATTTTTTCCGGAGCTGTATATGTTTGCATACATACTGTACACACATACAGTATTTTCAATCTTACCACTGGAGTGGGCTATACATTCTTTGCAGCTACAGGATTTATTAGGTGATTTAATCTGGTGCCTCAGCTGCAGTTTTACTTTTGAGTTCATTTTAAGTTTAGTTTTTGTATGATTTTGGCAGCTTCAAATGATATATGTACTGTAAAATATATTTACACAATCAAGTGGAGAAAGGAAATAAAAGCAATTTGTTATCAGTGTTCTTCCTCTTCTTTACTACTTCAGCAGCTCTTCTTTTAGTCCTAGAATGACTTTAGGCTATAACAGTATCATGTGATCTATAGTTAAGGTGTACCTCTTGCAATTATGGTAGCAGCATATATATTTTGTAGCTGTTATGTTGTAATTGTATTGCTATTTACCAAAATCTAGCAACTCTCTTTCCTTTATGACAGCAAGTATGTACATACTATCGGCAAGCTTCGGCCATTGCTCCACGCTAGTACTGTATGATATGAGTAAATAATAACTGTTTTTACATGCAGTATTTTTCGGGATCAAAATGGAGTCGCAGCAAGTTTCAAATATTTGACTGATGAGCTCATATATGAGATCATACAGAACAACTTGTAAAGAAATGTTCCGTCAGCCGGACGAATGAGGCAACAAGAGACTCATACTACATTATACTCATTGTATTTCTATCTGATGCTGATCTGAGGCCAAGGGGAGTGCTACAGAGCCAAAACGTTTTCGAAGAATACGACAAAGGCAGGAGGCTGTCTCTGAAGAAGCTGGATTGTTATTGCAGAAAGGGTGTGTCGAGTTAGCCTGATAAACTCACAGCCATATAGAGAGGTAGAGTGAAACATACAACTTAAAGAGATATTACAATTAACGCTATGTGATCTTATAAAAGGCTTTCTAATTAATTATTTTCCTGCTAAATAATTAACCAAACCATTGTTTTACTGTGTACGTACACACCACAACCCCCTCCATGTGAGCGTAAATTCTGATGGGTTTTGGTGTGGAGTAGTTTGGGAGTGTGAGAGGTTACGTAAAGGAAGAAGAGCGAGAGCTTTGTCTGCACAGACTGGGGGTAATTAAAGCCTGAGAGAGGAGACAACCATGACTCGGAGCTCAGGCCTTGCTGAACAATACCTTCCCCATAAAAGAAGCCCCCTGTCCAACTCTAGTCTAAGCTCCAGTATAATCAACAACCCTATTAGCAGTTACATAAACCACAGGGTACTTTATACACAGGGGCCTTTATGACTAGTGGGGTCAGAGAGCGTGAAACATCTTAGTAGCCAACTCTAGCCAATCCTGGCATCCACAAGAGCCAGGCAGGAAGGAAAACAAACAAACGTCAACAACAACAACAACCCTAATATTTCAAGTTCTGAGTCTCATTCCTTGTCTGGACATAGATTACAGTGAAAATAATTATTACTGTTTATTATTGGAACGACTAAGAAAAACAAATAGTCGGTATTAAAGCCTTACAGCAGATCAATGACTGTTGATCAGTGTGAGGGTTTGCTAAAGTACAGTATAAAGTGAACCTTTACAGTATACAGTGAACCTTTATACTGTAAAGGTTCACTGTATACTGTAACGGTTCACTTTACAGTATAAAGTGAACCGTTATACTGTAACGGTTCACAGTGCTGGACGGTAAGGCAGAATAAACCTGATATGCCCAGTAGAGCTAGACATAGAAATAGCTGGGCCCATTATCAGTTGAGATGATTCAGACTTTGTATTATGTCCACGCAGCATACACTGTGGTAAGTTATTTAAATATAAAAAATAAATGGATCTTTTTTATGTCTAAGTTATTTAATTATGTAGAAAAAATATGTCAAACTACAGTGGATTGTATTGTAGAAGGAATTATGTGTGTATGAATGTGCAGTTGTGAGACAAAGACAGTGTCGGTACACAGTGTGAGCCAAAGTGCGTGTATGCACAACAAAGCAGTGGGTGTATATGAAGAGAAACAGAGTCGGTACGTGGGCCAAAACTACGTTTGTCCATTAGTGGCAGTTGCTATTAGTTGGAGCTGCTTCTGTTTATACTCAGAAAGAACAGAGAGATTCGCACACCAAACAACTCCCGTTTAAATGATTTCAGGCTGCGGTTCTTGATCCAGCGCCCATCCTATCAGGCCCTGCGCCGTCTATGTTGTCATTTTGATCTGTTTTTACTTGGCCCATCCTGGTTACACAACATGGAAACAGAAAGGGCACTTGCCCAAAATGCGTGTTTGTCTGGCTGGAGCTTTGCAATACCCAGAGTACCAATGGGCAGTATGCAGTCCCAAACATGCCGCCAGCCTATTCATAAGCAGGAAGATGAAAAATCCAGAACAAACAGTGCCAGCTTTTTGGCCCTGAACGATTATTTGGGCTGGCCCTTTCTCAGCTTTATTTGTTTCTTCCACCCAACCCCATACCACGCATTGTGACCCTAAGTTGACCTTGCTATCCACTTTAAAACAACCTTTTTTTAATAGTCGGAGGCCTGGGAAGTGTTTGGGAAGTTTTAGCAAGGAGTCACTGTTTGAATTCGACCACAAGTGAGCAGAATATTTCATAACAGGAGGACAGATAATAGGGATTGGGATTTCGCTGACAGGAAGTTCTCATCAGCACTTGCCAACTGTTATTTAAAAAATCTTAGAGCTCATTCTCTCATTGCCCATTCAGATTATCTTTCAGTGTAATGGAATGTCACATGAACTGAAGCAGACTTTTGAGATCAGATCCGACTGAAAGCTGCACCTCCATGTCTGATGCAAACATGACACAGGTAAATACATCTACAGCCAATGATATAATGGAGCCTCTGTACAAGGGTTGGGGATCTGCAAATCCAAGGTTGAATGTGGATTTCTGTACCATTAAAATTGAGTGTTATGAATAAAGCAACAACCTAAAGCCTCCCACAAGAGGGAGCTAGAACATAAACTGCACCACAGTGTGTTTCCTCTGCTTTATAGAAAATTGTCTACATTGCAGGTCAGTTTTTTTAACTGCACATTTCATTTCAAGTTTCCTGTCAATAACCTTACTTTCATTGCATTTGTCATTGTCTCTCATACGGACATAGATGCAGCTCTTTATGTAAAATAATTCATGTCACTTCAAGGCACACAGGTTCCGAGAACAGAGAGGAAGGAAAGATACGTCAAGGAGATGAACAGGATACATGGCAAAAGAGGGGGTGGAGAATGAGGTTACACAATAATTCAATCCAGGAGATTGTCAGAAGAGATTAGGAAAAGTCATGAAATATTCAAGTATATGTCAGAAGGAAGAAAAAGCCTATTTTGTGATGATTTATTTTTTCAGCTGGAACATATAAAAACTACTGGATTATTTGCCTGAACAAAAACAGACACACTGCCACTGTTGTTTCAGTGTCAGAGGTAATATTTCAGTGGGAAGGTGACCCTTTCCGATGGGATGCAAAAAAGAAAAATTCCTAGGATTCCTACTGGCTGACACACATGAGAATGAGAGAGTTGGAACCGGTTATAAGTGGAGACAAAATATGACAATATTTCCCCAGAGGTTGTGATCAAATTTGAATTGTGTATGTGCATGTGTGTTTCTAAGTGGGTCAGTGGAGCAGAGCTGAGCTCAGCGATCTATAGCTTCATCCATTATTCATCAGAATCACACAAATGATATGGACTGAGCAGGGAGTGGCAGGGAGCAGTGCGTGCCCTGTCTGTGTGTTTTTTCTGCTCTCCCTCTCTCAGAATGGGCAATTTCCTTTCGCAAACAATCTACTAACCTCTCATAAGAAAGCAGAGAAACACAAGCATCACTTTGTCATTAGAAGGTGCACTCTGGTGCTTAAAATTGACAGTTGCCTAGGTCAAAGCAAACAAGGCAGACAGTAGAAATTAAGCTAGCCAGAGGACAGTGCCTGAGGAAGAGACATGTGGGTTAAGGATGAGCAGAACATCCTCAGCGACTGACCGAGTATGTGGCAATTCTGCAACGGCTGAGAAAACAGCTTAAATGCACGTGCATGCCCACACCAAGGTCCTCTTTCACACACAAACGCACACCAGCCCAAAGAGGAAGGACCAGCTGCAGGCCAAAAATAAATACACGAAGAATGACCCATAGTGACTCACCACAGCTGACATGACATACAATAAAGTTAAAAATGTCATTAAAGATGAAAGTGCCACTCATGTAATAACTATGATCACCAGTCAAAGTACATGTTGTTAAATCAATGTAATGTACCGTTCATTAACATGATGGCATGAACTTATTTAATCAGTAGTAAGAATAAGATCAGCTTCTCAAGCGCTGGAATATCTATATGACACCATTTGAATGTCCTTGAAAAGTCAGACATCTGTCTATAAATAGCAGCAGGGACAGAGGCAGAGATCTACATCAGCCTCCTTCCTCTTTCAGACCAAGATTAGAAACCTATAAAAACTGTGAGGAAGAGTGCCTTTAAACTTACACCCCTTATCCCTCTCTCTTTCAACATGACTGTCCACCAACACACACCCTCACACACATTCATCTTAAAAATATTCGTTCACACCTTCACACCCGCCTTAATGGTTTCACACACAAATTGGTTTGCTATCAAAGCAAGTAAGAAAGTATGTGTGTGTGTGTGTGTGTGTGTGTGTGTGTGTGTGTGTGTGTGTGTGTGTGTGTGTGTGTGTGTGTGTGTGTGTGTGTGTGTGTGTGTGTGTTAGCCTAAACGTGTTCCCTCTGTTGTGAATGCCAATAGCTAGCAGAACTGGATAAGGGCATTGGCCTATATGTAGAATCACATATGAATATTCAACAGCCTCATTAAACGGACTGGGGCTACGCTTCAAAGGGAGCACAAACAGTTGGGTGGAGAGTACACAGACACACACACAGACACAGAGACACACACACACACACACACACACACACAGACACACACAGACACACACACACACACACACACGATTCAAGGCTTCTCTCCGGATTTTGCAATGTATGACAAAACATTTACATTTCCTGTTTTTAACTTTGATTTCTTCATTCCCTTTAAGTTGAAAACAGGAGATTAGGTCTTAGAGGAGTTAATTTAGATTATTTGTAAAGGAGCAGGCAACGACAACATCTCTTTGGCAATGAGATCTAAGCAACAGGGTGCCATTCTAACACATTTCCTGTGTAGCTCTAGAAATATTTGACAAAATGGAAAGCTTACTCGCAAGGTTTAGCGCAAACATTATTTAGGACAAAGTCAGCATATTTGGTGAATTGCTAGGATGACACTTTCCCAGCCTCCACCAGACAGGCGGATGAGGTGGCTCAAGATCAGACGTTGAACCTGAGAGCATTCAGCTCTGTAAAGCTGCTACAGCCCTCTTTGAACATTACCCTGTTACCATGGAGATGGCCAACCTGCTCCGCTGAGCACTGGACACAGATGAGAGGCAGAGTGTGAGAAAGAAATGCTCATATCCACTAAACATTACACTCCAGGCTCATGTCAACCCCTAACGTCCATAGGGTGCCCTGCTGAAATGGATAGCTGTTTTAAGTACTTAGTTTATAACGATAGCAACTTAAAGCCTGAGTTTATAGAAAACACAGTAGAAATGAGTCAATATGAAAATGTATCATCACGATTATCCTTGTCAAAAAGGATTAATACTTAAGACATTTGAACCTTTTGTTCTGCAACATAAAATATGTCAGTAAATACCCTACTGAACCGGCGGTTATTAACAATTGACTGATGATACAGTTTAACGGAATTACGCAAAAGAAGCTTGGTCATTTTGAGCTTATAAGCCCTATAACACATAAGTTTCAGAAGAAACCTATGCCAAAGAAACACCTACACAGGAAGTTGAATGACACGTGCATTAGCCAGAATATTGTGTAATGTTGCACAAAAAAAATCAGGTGGAAAGTGTTTTGTCTTTAAGTAAAGTTTCCATTCACACAGCTATTGACAAATGACCAATCTCATGTATTGACTTGCTTCCCTCAGGAAGGCGCTTTAGACTGCTTTGAACCACCAACAATGTCTACAATAATTGATGTATCCAAATCACAGTTTAATTATTTATTCATCAGTTAATCATACACTGCCAACTCCTGAACCCTTGCCAATACAACACTTTAAAAACCACTTTACATTAGTGTAGAAGCTTTAAGACTGGAGGATACCTTTAAGAAGATCAGTGTTTGATATCTCAAGTACAGTTTGGAAAACAGATTTTAGAAAGAATTGAAGGGCCATCGATCTTGTGTCAAGATGTAAGACCAACAGTTCTAAGATTGATTATGTCCGTGATGCCATTGGATCTTTGAATAATGATAATAATATTGAGACCTGTCATGGTGGCCTAACCCCTTTGTTACTTTGACAGACACGTGTTGTAAGCTACAAAGCAGAGAACAAGAGAGAATAAAGTGCCAGATCAGGAGATCCATTGTGTTTGATTCACAGTCGATAATAGTGTTTGTTCTTCTGATCAATGACTGCCACACATACATCCACACATGTACACACTATTGATTTAGTGGACAGGAAATAAGTAGGCATGTAAATGGGATATAAGATTTTCATTGCCAACATATACGTTGTATATGCTGTGCATAGGTAAGGTGATATTTACACTTGTTTTAGAAAAAGGCCAACGAGAGAGAGGAGCATTTTGTATGTTTGAGCTTAGTGATAGAAGAAAAGAGAGAAAAGACAGGAAGGGACGATGACTAAAGGGTAGATAAGACAGAAAGGACAGGAAAGAGGGAGAGATTACACAGCAGAGGGAAACATATCTGCCAAACCATAGCGGCTTCAAGTTACTTCTTCACTAGTAAGGTCTCATAGTTACTGTTAACTTCTCTAAACCAGTGAGTCATGATGTTGCATCGACACCGACACATGCACAGCGCCTGCGAAACAATTAGCTACGGGCTGGTAGTTGGCAAACACATCTGTGGAGTGACCTCATCTCCGGTGGAGACTGACAGCACATGCTTCATCATCCCCACGGCTGACGCTCTCTGTCTGCTGAAAGTCAATCGAAACTCAGTTGTTTGATTATACACTGGTCTGACTGCTCCTGTGACTGTGTTTACTCTGGCTGGATGGAAGGCTGAATGGAAGTGCTTTGATAGAGCATCTACAGACTTGGTTCTACATAATTTAACGTGACATATCAATATCTTGTTCGTCTTTTACAGCTTTTTAAACAGCACAATGTCACTCGCATAACTTCAAGATGAGCAGCAAAATGGCACAAACTCTTTCATCAACACAGAACCGGTAGCCTGGGGAGGTGAGAGATGATGAGAGAGCAATGATGAGGATGTTAAAACTAGCAGTTAAAACTAGCAGGGACAGAACAAGCCTCAGGGGGCCAGGTGATATTTTTTACCTCCCACTGACACGGCTGCTCTCTACAGCAAAAAAAAGCAACACTTCTTGTGAGTCTGCACTTTCAAAACTGGAGGAATCATTTCTGCATGGAAGAAATCCTACGACTGGCAGCCTTAAGTACATTATTATGTTATGACTTAAAACGTTATATACCCCGTAGGTAATTAGGGCAGAAACGACTATTCCGCCTGGGAAACTACAAATCCCTCAATCAAAACAAGGCTCTTAAAAAGGGTATTGAATCTGAAAGAGATGGAACAGATTTCTGCTACTTGGTTCTCTCAATCAAAATAATAACAAAAGACGGAGGCTGGTGACAACGTGAAATAGAGGGCAATCCTGATGGATGGGAGTTGTTGTCTTCGCCACCACCATCCTTCAGAAGTGTTTTACCCCGAGCCGTGTTATCCACAGATGGCTCAAACACTCAAATGGACAAGGCGATTACGAGAAAAGCTGAAGAAAGCAGTTTCCGCATAGGTCTCCTCCTCTTAAAAACAGACGCGAAAGTTGAGTAAAACATCTGAACACACTAAATAAAGCATTTCACTTTAAGGGTCTTCTGCCCCTGTAAACCACACTACTTCACCCTCAAGGGGTTTTATTATCATGTGCGCAATATTTACAGTGTAGTTATGGCAATGAAAATCTTAGGTTCCCAAGCTCCTCCAACACATTATAAAAGGACATAAGACAACATAATAAAATTGAAATAGAAATAATAAAATAAAACAAAAACTGAAAAGTAGCTTAAATAGTGCAGGTATTTTGTTTCACCAGTCTGTAAACAGTGCAGATGAAGTATGTACAACAAGGACTATAAACTCAATAAGTTAAATTATGCATGGAATGATGAAGTGTACATGTAATATACTTAAATATACAAACATATACAACAGCAGAATGAAAATAATGGTGTTGGGCTGCCAGTGTAGGTTATTAATGTATGTTAGGAGACAAAAGAAGACAAAGGATGAGCAGGAAGACAGGTGGACATGTGGAGAAGCTGCCTGGGGGTAAATACACTGGGTCATCTATCCAAGGTCAGTGAAACTTTGCAGACAGCGCCTGCAGGAGGTATGTTCTCCAAAGACAGACACAGCTCCAGTCCCTCTCACACACACATCTTCTATGGTGTGAGAGGACTAGCCTCAAGGCTTGGCTTCTGTTTCATGTCAACCCAGGAGCTCATATCCCACTAGAGCTCACTTTCCTGTCTTTCCTCTCTTACAATAAACACTTTGCACCTTGCAGCCCTTCTGTTTCTCCTTCTGTTTTTAGTCCTCTTTTATCCTCCACTCCTCTGAGAAAAGAGGGAAGTCTCCATCAGTCTGGGAGCAGACCTTCCACTCTAAAAGTGAGACTGTGCCTCTTCCCATGTGCATGAGGACGCTGCCAGGCATTTCACCAGCCATAAACAGAGCTGAAGATGAACAGTGAGGGAGTAGTCAGTCAGTCAGTCAATCAATTAATTAATTAGCAGCTAATTGTAATTAATTCCACAGGCTGAGCACCAGCTGCAATACAGCGGGCTCTAAACAGATTGTATGCTGAGTTTTTAAGACAGCCCCTCTGCTCTCTTTAACAGCACTACCACGAGGGATACATCAGACCATTTTAGGGAACAATAAACTAGCCTGTTATTGCAAAGGAGTCAGAATGCTCCCGAATCAGCAATAATCAAACATAATATTTACCAATCATTACATCCCTTGGCGACGGCTCTAGGCTGCCGCTTTTACTGCTGCAGCTGAAGTTACTGTTTAACAAGAGTTGAGATAAAGTCCAAAGACAGACCGCTCAGTTATTGTAGGGATCAAACTATCATCAACTGAATGAAACTAACAAAAATGCTGTCGTCCCAGTAGTCCTCTGGCAGATACAGCCCCGGAAAAAATTAAGAGACCACTTCAGCATTATTGTTTTTTATTATTATGTCTTTGAGTTAAATGATGTTTTTCTTCTTTTTATTGTACTCATAAATTAGTAACAATTCTTCTCTGTGTTGACATTTTTATATTATTTATTAAATTCATTATTATATAATATATATATTTTTTTTTTCCCCGGAGCTGTATATTAGATTACATTGTTTCTGCAACTTACGAAACAATTACTCTTTTTAACAATTTGACTGCTGTCCTTAACAAATGTAAAGCACAGAAACACAAACTAATGCCACAGTGCCAGATAGCTGGAGGACAGCAAGATGGGAAAAAGATATGCTAACCACCACACAGGGCTTAAGATTTCAGACAACTGAGCCTTTGGCCATGATGAATGGAGCTGCATCCTAAAGATGGGAAGACACAGGCGGGCTTTAAACAACTAAACAAGCTTTTGTGTTTATAAGCTTACCTTTGAATCCTGTCTACGAAGACTGAAGCGCTGCACCATCCTGACTGACGGACGCACTCACAGCTGGAGCCCCTGTTCTACTCTTCTGCACTGATATCCGCACACAGTACACACCACCTCACACACAGTAGTACAGTCGGCATTGAAACACACACACACATACTGAAGGTACACAGGCTACCCTCCTCTCCAAACATCCATGAGCACACACTCTTCTAGTCCACACCGCTTTCCCTCTACTATGCAAATACATGTGAGGAGAAAGAGAGAGGGAGATGAAAAAACGGAGGGAGAGCAAGCAGAGGGAGATAAAGAAAGCTCAGCTGCGTTGCCTTGTACCCTGAGCTCTCTCACACACACACACCCCTCACTCAGACAAGACGCTCACACCACATGGCTAACAATGCACACATGATTTAGAGTACACACACACACACACACACACACACACACACACACACAAAAGTGAGTTCTTTAAGTCACACACACCGCTCCATATCCTCTTCACACCACATGCATCACACACAGCCAGCGCTCAGCTCTCACTCATCTAGGTTGGGGCAAGGTTGCCTCCTGCTTCCTGTCAGAAAGCCGAAAAGGGTGGGGTGAGGACGAGGAGGAGGTGGTGGTGGTGGTAGAAGAGGAAGAGAAGGAGGAGGGGGAGACGGGAGAGGAGGAGGGACCAGCTGATTGTCTATACTAACTATCTCCAGGGACATAGGGAGGGGGACAGGGAGAGAGAAAGAGAGAAAAAGACGAAGGAAAGTCAAGGGGAGCGCAAGGGGGATGCTTAAAAAAAGAAAAATTGAAAGATAAGAAAAATAAGATCCATTACTGCTCATACACACTCATATTTAACACACTATGCATCCCCTAGACCCCCACACACCTCCAAGGTCAACCACGCTGTTACTATGGCAACCCAAGCAGGGCGTAGTTTCGAGGCTGCAAGTTTAGGGGTAACCACGGTGACTGATTGCATGACCTGAATGACATTGCTGTGTCGCCGTGGGGAGAGGAGGCTGTGATGATAGATAGAGATGTGTGAGACAGGGTATCTCAACCGAGAGACAGACAGGAAGGGTCTGAGGGTCGGCCATCACAGCAGCAGAAAGAGAAAAGACGCATGGCTCTCAGCCCCATCAGGTGGGGTCGCTCACATAGGACTGAAGCATACTTCATATTTCATTATGTGGAGAAGGAAAGGAGTTGTTTTAATTAAGCTCACAGATTAAAAGTGCCACTTGGACATAATCACCTACTAGTTTAAATTCACAGCACACTGATCAATTGAAAGACAACCATCCCTCCACCTTCATATTACATTTACCCAAAGATCAGTCTAGTCTGCAACCAACATGATCTCATTTCAACACAACCTCCACATGAACCAAGCCCCGGGCTGCTCACAGCGGGTCAGCTGATCTCACAGCGACCTCTGGTGGCAGACAACGCACACAAGTCTGGTGGTTAGGCGGTTAAACATCAGAATGTGAGGTAAAAGATTAGAGTGAGGTCTGCGCTCTGAGAAAGAGATCTGAGGTTTAACAAACCAAAACCCACACACGCATAAAGAATCTATGCCGATTATTTTCCATTACACAAGTTGTAAAACCCTGTAAAATACTTTGGTATTGGTATTAAATAATTAAAATTAATCATTAAGAACCATTTATAAACCAGTTCTAACACAGTTTCATACATCAACACAGGCTCACTATTTGGCAAGAGGACTAAGCCTTATATTGGCCACCTAGCTGACTTCGTCTTCTTCATCGGCCAACAGCCTCGGTGTCTGTTGTTCACCGAGTTGATTCTCCCCACCGGTCACAGTTGCCCTGTTTATCTCTTGTCGTGTAAAAGCTTATTAATGATTTATAAAGTGTTCACAACCTAATTAATAAATGAATTACAAACTATTTGTCAACCCTTGTTAAGGGTAGTCTTATTGTACAGTGGTACCAATACTTCTAATGTTCTCTGAATTTGGCCCTACAAAAAAGGGTAGAGATGTTCACAAACTAGTTTTATTACAATCAAATCAGTACGTCTTATTATTAGTCAATTTATTGAACATGTTAACAAAGATTTTGTAACAAAGTATTACAATAAATAATAATTTCCTTCATGTTCAAAAGGGGCAAGAAGAAGCATAAAAACATTTCTAGTCCTACCCCCTGCAGCAAACATTGCTCATCGAAATCAAAATTCATTGCAATATAGTTGTCAGCAGTCATGATATTTGGCTTGAGAAAATAAATTAAAATCATCTCTTCAAAATCTAAAATCAAATTTTAAAAAAAAACCCCAAAAAACATGGTCAGGTGCCCATATGCAAATTAAAACATCACTCTAGTTTACCCCATGTGATGGAAACTTCTGGAGCAATGGAGACAAAACTCAGAGAGACACGGGAGAGCTAGAACTTTGATGGCAAACACTGAAGGTTTATTATGAAGTAAACGGCCGGAGAATTTACAAGACATTTGCTGCAGCCACGAGCTGACACAGCGGTTGCCCGACCAATTCTGAAGATCTGTACTACAGTATGAGGTTTTAACCAGTTCAGAGTGTATAATCAATATTCATCATCAGTGAAACTAGACAAATATGGACCCTGAATCTAACTGAAGCTGTCGTCCATGGAAAAGAATGTACGCCAGGGAATCTACGTTCCAGATAAGATGGGCTTCTAGACGTCCCTGAAAAATAAACTATCTCAGGTCAGCTTGTCCTCGGTCATAGACTGGCATCAGCAATGCGCCCAAGCTGCCCCTCCTTATGGGAGATTACAGCAACCCCAAGGCCGAAAGACCTATGCCATGGGAATAGAGACAGAGGAAGGAGAAAATTATGAACTGTGTCAAAGGTTAACTACCTAAGCCAAAAATTCACCCCAGACGTTTGAGTGAGGCTGACTTCTCTTGTAGGACAGACCTAAAAAGCTGAGTATTGTAATTAGCTGCGTTGTTGAGATTATTGTGAATCTACTGTGTTTGTGTGGGTGCAAGTATCTTGTTTGTCTTAATTGTTAGCAAATTGTATCATACATATCTGACAGTATGTGAAGTTGAGACAGACAGCAGTAGACTGTCTCTCTGCATTCACAGCTATACAGCACTGGAAGTCACATCAACAACAAGGTGAAGCTCAGCTTTTGATTGGCACTTCAAAGACAATCACCAGTAAAAGGGTAGAAGAGACACATCGATCAGCCTGCTGTCACTCACCCTGTCCGTCTCCTCCGTGGAGTGGTACCCTGATGACAGCACCACATCCCCTCCGGTGTGTCCCGGTGTGGGGCTGCTTGGTGTGGTGTCGGTAGTGGAAGAGGAGCGTGGACGGCTAATGTGATGCTGCGGATCGTGGGTGTAGCGGCGGTGCCGGGCCTGGGGGCTACCTCTCAGAAGAGGGTCGCGGTCTCCGCTCCCAGATCCCGAGCCGGATCCTTTGCTGCGGCGGCTCTGCAGGCTGGTCCCACGCCTCATCATGCCCGCAGTGCCTGAGCCCTGGCCAGCTGCAGAAGGAATCACAGGAGCAGAGAGGGGGTCAGATTCAGGACAGCAGGGCCCCAAGGCATCCTCGTGGGCAGAGGGGGAGGAGCCACCTGCTGACACTACAGAGGAGATGAGGAAGAAGACGAAGATGGGATGGTGGAGCGAGAGAGGGACAGGCGTTTACGCTGCTGCTGGAACAGCTGTTTCAGTCCCTGGCCAAGAACCCCGATGTTCTCCCTGGCGTTTTGGCTCATCTTACTCAGAGAGGGGGGCTCTGACTGGGATGAGGCCCTCTTCAACCCGGGGCCTTGTGACCCTCCTGCATTCTCAGGACCAGAGCTGGGGCCCACCCCCTCTGGCTCCCTTTGACTGTCACCCCCCTGCTGCATGTGGCCCTGCTGAACTCTCATGAATAGCAGGGAGCGATTGTCCTGTTCAACAGTCAGCTAACACGTCCCTCTCTCTCTCTCTAAGACATGCAGAGGGTCAGAGCGGGACAATGACTGATGGAGAGACGACTACAGTAGAGTACAGTGGAAGTGGAGATGGGACTGTCTGATGGAAGGTTGCATCTGCTCCGTGGCGGTCAGAGGGATGTGTCCAAAGGGGGGGGAGCATGCATCTTTGATTCAGGAAGTGGCCATGCTGGTCTAGCACAGAGAGAGGAGACGGATTATGAGAGGCTGGAATAATGCCTAGATCTAATGACATGAAATCACTCATTTCATTTTAACTCGTGACCCTGTGCACACTAATCTGTCTGCAGACCGGACAGCATTTAAGTACCATACAAATATGCGATTGTCATTTAAAAAGAATCGAGCATAATGCGATATCATCAGCTGAAAATGCTTTTAGACGAGTGGCCTCAGTGACAGCTGTGCCAGGCTTCTGAATCATTTAAAACCCTATCAGGCCAATGTTTCATGAACAAAAACAAAGTTATTAAGGATAACAAGCTGGATCCAGTTTGGCTTGCATGATACAATGATCACAAAACAGGGCCAGGACTAATATAAGCTTGGAAAATAAACAACAACCTTGAGGGGGATGAAATCAGAAAGACACAAGCAGCTGGTAGAAGAAAGGAAAGGATGTAGCGAGAGGGTAATAGGTAATAAGACTCTTTAGAATAAGAAAAACCCACCTACCATCAGCCCAACGGTCAGTCTAGTGTGACTCACTCTTGTGGAGTACCTGAGAAAAGTTGGATGAGTCCAAAAAGAGAAAAAGCAGATTCTCTGTTTAGAACTTAAATATTCAATGTATTCTGACATTTCATTTTGTTGCAGTCAATCATCATTTTCACACGGAACAGAAGATGTGTGATATTGAGTGGCACAACTTAGTGGGTGTGTTCCTTTAAGGGCTCATTTTAAATCCCCAAATGGGTATGGGTATTTGAAGGTGTCAAGAGACAAACGTTTCTGCACTAGAAACAACACACAGTGCACGCTCGCCTCCTGCAGCCTCGCACGCTGCCCGGCTGAATCGAAAGTTAGTGACAAAAACCAGAGTGGACACCTGACAACATACAAGCTGTGTTCCTCAAGAAGGAAGCCTTATTAGTGGAGCAGTGATCCCCTCAGAGAGAGACCCACAGCCTCCCCGCAGCATCAATAGCTGCTCCCATCGAGAGCAGCAAAACAAGCAAGGCCGGAACATTTGGAGCCCTGGGGAGGGACGGCTACACACTCAAAGTATACTCCTTCCGCTGTCAGCTCATGAAGAATAACAAAATGTTGGACGGACAGGGACACACACTCACTTGCACACATCTATGCAAATGATTCAGTGACAGGCTTCATCCCTGTTTTGCTAAGAATACAATCAGTTGTTCGGTTTTACACGACATCCAGAGACAGAAGAGCCTGGAGGTACTTGCAGGTAGCATATGGCTTTTCACAATGGCCATGCTGTCACTGCTAAGGGCGTATTCACCCACAAAAACACATTCACAAGCTTTAACATTCCCTTCAAGGCAGTCTTCAGTCTGATCTTTTGGAGTGTTTCATGTTCCAAAGGCAGATTAAGACCAGCAGATACTAACTCCTCCTAAATTAGAAAAAACAAAAACAAAGAATCCATGTGTTTCTGGTCTTATTTACATTAGAAATGCATTCACACTTTACACTTTATATTTAATATTTCATTCATTGCACTATTATTTATATAATATCCTGCTTTACATTTTGTTAATTTCAATAGTGTTTACTTGTCTGACAGTTTGTAGATTGTTTATCTTCATAGTCAACCGTATATAAAAGTATATTTTCTCTAATGCCAGTTTATTTTGACTTCTACTTTTGTCTACAGTTAAGGATTGTTTATTTCTTTTTTTAATTTCTAATTGTGTTCTTTACCTTGTATTGTATTATGCTGCTGCAACACAAAACATTTAATTAAATATATGTGTAGTAGTAGTAGGAAATGTTAAATATATAGTTTCATAATAACCAATGGAGTTCAATGCAAATCATACATTATGCCACATGACTAAGCATCCATCTCTTTATGTAATCTAATTTAATGTATTTCCTCCCTTACTTCTTGCTTCCTGTGGAAAAACATAAGAATTCAAATACTCGCGTTTGCATCAAACAGCAGTGTCATTTGTTAACTGCGATATGAACTTCCTGTATGACGATAGAAAGAGGACAGTCATGCCTCCTGATCAAGAACACATGCAGGCAGCCTCACAATGAGCGGCATGGTCTGGTAGTGTCAGGGAAGTGTAAGTGATTAGGATGAGGAGCTCTGTGCTGTTGTTTCAGTTTGGCGAGTGGAGGGGTAAACCTAAGTTAATCCCGCCCTGAAGCTGAAGCCCTGTCCCGACCCCGGCTCCTCCCTCTGTGTGTGTAAATCCCCTCCTTCATCCCCAGGATGATCCCAAACGCTGGATTGGATGTTTTCTTGATTGCCTACAGTTTTATATTCAAATCCTCTTTCAGGAGCCTTTAGAGGACAATGGTTTACTGTCAGCTTGGTGTGTGTGTGTGTGTGTGTGTGTGTGTGTGTGTGTGTGTGTGTGTGTGTGTGTATGTGTGTGTGTGTGTGTGTGTGTGCATGTGTATGAGTGAGAGGTCCTGCATCTTTGTTTCATTTAAGGCTCACTGTTCCACCTTCAGGGTGATGACGCAAAGGAACACCAGATGGATCTTGGGATGACGATAGTCCTGTTCTGCAAAAAATACTTAATTTCATCTCTTCTGAGCAACCATAAACTGAAGTTCCCTATCCTTTTTTTACCCCCAAATGTTTAACAGTGTCTTCTTTAGACAATTCAAACAAAAAAGCAAAACTTTGGTGATCCTTTAAGGAAAATTCCCTTCGCTTCCTTCTTGGATCACCCTCAGAAACATCCTGGATGGATGTATTTTGCCGTGTTAAAGCCCTGTCCAGCACAGAAACCGTGCGATTATCAGCGACTAACAGGTGTCAGTGGCAGCCGGGATCAGCGGACTCGGTGAGTCAGCATGTTTCTCAGAAATGTCACAATACTGTCAGAGGTGAATTAAAAACAACCACATGGACAATGGCCTCTCTGGAACCGTGTCAGCCTCACTCATGCCCTTGTATAACTACACACAAACACACACATAAACACACACGTCCTTGTCCTTAGCTCTGTAGCTCGTTCCATTCAGCAGAGCTGCCAGTCGTCCTGCTGTCATTGTCTTTGGCCGGCTGAACTGGAGAGACGGGGAGAGCTCAGCAGGGATCTGGCACTGGCAGACTGGGAACCAAGCACTTCACACTGGCATTTTGCAGACTATGACAAGCATGTAAGAATTATTATAATACAGAACATCCAAGATTTGGTTTAGTTATAAATACGTAACAATCTTTAACTTCCTGATTTATTTGTTAAACCATACAATATCGCAGCTCCCTGTACATTTTAATTCTAGATGGCAGCAGCTTCATTCCTGGATGAATTGATAAAGATGTAGCACTGAAGTGTTATAAATTCCCATCCATTATCAGAATTAAACGAAGAAAACAATCACAGGTGATTATTTAAATGGGGAATAAGCCCCCAGAGTTCCAATGGGGAGAGTGACAGCTCTAATAGCTAAGCCATAAACCAGGTGATGTGCAATGTAGCGTAAAGTGAAACACATTATTTATCAGTTCAGTGTAAAGTTTTATAGTCTTGGTATGCAAATGTTGCCATAGTTACAATACTCCACGACCAAATACCGGCACAATAACACAGTTGTCTTGTGATGATTTAATTCTACTCCTTAGATATTTTGTATATATTATTACAGTACACCGAATTTACTCTGTTTTATGTGATATTTAAATAATTTTCTTACTTCTGCAACTTACTTGCACCATTATGTCCATTGCAGGGTTTTATTTCCACTTTATGTGTTTTTCTTCTATGTTGAGTATATTCTATGTGACATTGTTTGAGGAGCCTAAAACAGAATTTCCAAAACTATAACGTGGCTATTGTACACATGATAAATAAAGCCTTTCGACATAAAACAAGTTGCAAGCTGCGCCTGACTAACACAAGTGTGGTCTCAATCTGGCCCGTGCTCTCTGACACTGAAGCAGCCATGTTGTTGTTCATTGCTGAGCATACAGTCGGTAAACTCAAAATATGGCCATAGCTTAAACAAGCGCATGCAGTGTTTCCAGAGGAGTCTGGGAGCTGGCGTGGAATAGACCACTCTTTGTTCCCTCTGAGCCACACACAGGCCCATCGCCGCTCTTTGTGCAGCGCCTCTTTCACTGACAGACACACATCAATAAGAGAGGAATTAGGCCAGAGAGTTCTGGCAGCGATGTGTGTGTGTGAGCGCATGCACAACATTGTGTGTGTGTGGTTTTACCGGACAAAGACAGCAAAGAAAGAGAGAAACAGCCGGAATTATACTGTGTGGAAATGTGCATATGTGTACTGTACGCGTGTGTGTGTGTGTGTGTGTGTGTGTGTGTGTGTGTGTGTGTGCGTGCGTGCGTGTGCGTGTGTTGTCTTTAACCGATGGAAACTGGACCATATTTCATTCAACAGCTGCATAATGACAGCATAGGCAGGAAACAGGAACAATCGTTATTGTATTTACCCTATGAGTGTGTGAGTGAGAGTGTGTGACCGCGTGGGGGGGTAGCAGAGAAAAGCACGCTTGTGGCAGCTATGACAATACAGGAGATGACTTCAGCATACTGCAAAGAGTGTGATAAGAGAAACAACTCTTTGTATATCAGACAGGCAGAGTGAGTGAGAGAGGAGGGAGAGAGAGAGAGAGAGGGGTACGGAAGAGGCAACACTGGATCAAAGGGAACCCGTCCACGGCGTGTTTCGCCCGGCAGTATCGGGTTCTGCTCGGGCGCTCAGCTCAGAGTGTGTCAGAATGAGGAGGTGAATGGCAGGTAGTTCCCTGACAGAAGTAGGCACAACGCCCTATTGTGCAAGATGAAACCCACAGGGAGGCCCCGCTGCCAGAGGGCCGCTCAGCTTTCCAGGAACAAGACAAACCAGAAGACACACAATCATTTACGTCTACACATGCAACATTAAAAAGTCACAGCCCCACAACTGGGTTTACCGGACACTACGGATTTGGTCACTCTGTTGGCGCCAAATTGGATAAATTCTTTCAAAATATTTGTTTATTTTTTCACACATATAAACTTAAATGAAGCAAAAAGTGTGGCTGTGGATGTTACCTAATATATAATGTATATCTTGGTCAACAAGAGCCATTGCTATGTGTAACTACATCTTTTGTTAACATATCCCCTCATACTGCAGTGGAAACATACAAGTTGTTGAAAAATATTAAAAAATAGACATACAGGGATATACTGAACATGAGCACACACAGGGAACAACAGGTGGTACATCAGGAGCGAAGCAAATCTGAGTCATCTAGAATACCCAGCAGTCTGTGAGGTGGGAAGCTGCACAGAAACATCCTGCTCATTTTAATTTCGTATCCGGAGAAGCACTGTTATGTTGATGATTGTAAAGGCTGTAAGTATGACATATATCTCTGAGGTATAAGATTTACAGAAGGGTTGTGCAGTGAAAACAACCTAAATAATTGAGGACTGGCTGCATGTTAAACATTATGTTGTGCGTGGCTACATGTTGACAGGGGAAGCCTTGTTTAAGGAACACCTCTGCATCTGTGCTCAACACCACAGCAAGTGTCCTAATGAATAATTCACCATGTGTATGGAACTGACACGGGTCCATGTTCACTACCACAGAACATACCAGATGTGTCCGAGCTGTACTGAGGATGTCTTTTGCTGTTTGTGAGTAGGGCTGAACGATTTTGGAAAATAATCTAATTGCGATTTTTTTCCTCAATATTGCAATTGCGATTTAATATGCGATTTTTTTTTCAAGGTCCTCTTCTCATGTATTTTTCAACAAACACAAGCAATAAATCAATCGTGATTACAATCGTGAACCTTGTGAGGTAGCAACAGTAGCGAGGCACGTTCTGCACAATACCTGACGTTGCGCAGCATCTTCCTTTTTAAAGCCAAAATAATTCCACACAACTGACGTGCCGCCCCTCTTTGGTACCAAACTTCCAGCCGTGCACTCTTCAAACCAGCCTGAGGCCATTGTGCAACAGGTTCAAGCGCAGCGTTGACTTCTTTCCCTGCCTGCTCGGCTTCGCTCGACTCGGCTCGCTCGCAAGTCACGTGACCAGATCACGTGACCAGTCAAATCGCAGCCTTTGCGGTTGGAAAATCTTGTTTTGTCATATCGCGATATTATCGCAAATGCAATTAATCGTTCAGCCCTATTTGTGAGTAACGCCGATGTTCACAAAGGGGGGGATTAAACAGACGAAAGTATAAATTAGTAGAATTTATTATATACCTTTCAAGCCCTGGAATTGGTAAACACCTACCAGGTTAGTGAAGGCCACTTTGCAGGGCCTGACCTGACCAACATAGCTCATATTTCCCCAGCTCTGGCAGTGCACCATCACCTGTCAGCAGGCTGGAAAGCACCTACACTGTACACACCAGCTGAAATCTCATACCAGAGATTGTGTTAAAGGCACACAGACATTAGGAATAGGACATGCCATCCATGTCGGGGTCAACACACACTTTTTAATACAGAAATCTGCCAGGTTATCAGGCCAGAGGGTAGCTCTTTGTGGTTCCTCCAGGTGAGAACAACTTTACGCAGTCAGATATAAATCAACAAATCATCACCTATTTAAATAACTCTTCAGTCAGTTTAAATGCTCAGGTAACTGGACACCTCCATCCAAGCTCTGGTCTTTAAGCTCTTACCGTGTGTGATATTGGGCTCAACACGTAGGCTGTGGGTCAACGATGTCAAGTCTGTGTTCAAACACAAGTTAAAGGAAGGTATTCCACCTGACCTTAATATCCATTATTACATGGCTTAGTTGAATACTCAATTCTGATTGGTCAATTCAGAACATATGACAAGTTGTTAATCCCGTAGTACAGACCACTGTCAAGGACTTATTCACCGTTGTTAAGGAGGATCAAGAAAGAGAAAGGAAGGGATGTAAAAATACGGAATGCTGGACATCAGATAAATCACCAGAAGATGACAGACAGGAAGTAAACACTAACAGGAACACGGTATGGGCTCTGCAGCGTTTAAGGACTTGTTAGTGGATCAGAAACTGTAAACAGACTTAAACCTCAATCAGTGCTGCCGTAAAGTTGTTGTTGTTGTCGCAGTTCCAGCCATTGGTGCTCCGTGGAACGGAGGGGTTTTTTCTTAGCGGAAGAAATAAGATCATTTTTGAGTCAATAAAATAATTTCAATTAATATTGGGAGTCGAGTCGTTAGTTTGTTTAGTATCTGGCCGTGTAATAAGCGGGATAATGTGCAGCGAGGCAGTCATTACGGGGAAAAGAAAATCCCACAGGCTCATCAGGGAGCCCGACACGAAGCACATTATCCCTTACTTAATCTTAACCTCATTTATTAAAGCGGAAACAAAAGGGCGATTAAACACATGTTTTCAGAAGAGCAATGTCTATATTAAATTCATATTGGCAAAATCTACAGTTGTCCTTTTGTGCAAAAATGTATTAACACGTTTTTCTGAGGCTAATACGGGGGCTCAGAAAGTTAGGTAAATAAAGCGTGTATCTTCTTAGGGCATACATACAGTACGTTTTATCCTATAACAACCTATCCTTCACTAAGTCGCGTACTTCAGTCCTTTTAAGTGTAAACTCCTGCGAAGCTGTGTGACCCATGCATCATTTCTGCCTCCTCCTTCAAACAGGAAGGGATCAGAGGGAAGCAGGCAGCTCGTTGCCACTGGTAACCACAGCTTTTATAAAGGCATTTCACCTTCATTCTGGAAGTGTGGGAGTCTGTCCTACTTGAGAGAATAATGCCAGTCTGTTTAAAGTCACAGCCAAACATTGTATTTGTACAGTAAATATTTCTTGACGGCATTGGCAAAAAGGAAAAAGTGTGTTTCCTCTCTCGGGGTGCAATACTTCCTCTTCAGCCACTGCTGACCTTTGGTTGCAACAGAACCAACATCCCGGCCTGAAGGATGCTGACATTAGATTTTAAAAAATGTGTGAGCATCTGACTCATTTTGAATCCCATATTGAACATTTATCATTATCATTTATTCGGGAGAAAAAGAAAAAAAAATCTAACTGAAAAACAAAACCTGAGAGTAAAACCACAACTTCACAAAACTCAAGATGATATCTAGTGTCACGGTGTGATTGTTTCTCCTCAATTGTCTTTATATGCAATACATTTACATTGAACAAGAACTTTATTTTTGATCAGCCCTTCTATTTATAGTGTCTCCAAAAGTTTCAGATTTCAGACTTTTACATGATTTGATCTGATTCCATTAGAAGCTTTTATCCCACAATCTAGTCCAGCATATTAACCTTGTTCTGTTCCATACCACTTTAACACAAAGATATACATCTACAGCCACTTACTCTTTGTCATTCCAACATACATCTCTACCAATATGGTCCACACTTGACATCTACCTTTAATCTTATTCATTCGTTAGTGAGAAATGCCATCTACCCGTAGACAGGGCCAATTAATCAGACCCTGTGACAGTCAGGTAAGCAAACAGCAAGCTGTGTTAATCTTGTGATCTAATCTAGGATAAGCTCATGTTCTCCCCATCAGATGCTGAAGTGTTACAAGCAGCTGAACACAAGTCAGAGGAGCAGCAAACTTCATCTTTAAAAAGGCCACCGAGTTCTATTCTAGCAATATGCCTGCAAACACCCATCCATATACACTAGCACGTTACACTCTCAATTCAGCTCTAAACCGGGAAGGCACAACGTGAGTGCACCAAAGAAGAGGGGGAGGGGGAGGGGGAGGAGGAGGAGGAGGAGGAGGAGGAGGAGGAGGAGGAGGAGGAGGGCAGCGTCATCATGGTGGTCTGACTGTCGGAGTGAGACATGAATGGCTGCGTTTGCAGTGCCCTGAAGGGGCAGCCAAGCTCTCAGCCACTTAGCAGAGTATGCTGAACAGATAGGGATACATCATGTCACACCAGACCCTTCAAACCCTCTACATGTGTGTAAACTGTACATGCAGTGCATCAAAAGCACTAGGTAATACAAATGGTTAGCGATGTAAACAGATATCAGTTATCAGAATGAATGTGAAGAGTAAGTGGAGGAAAACTAACCTTCAGTCCATGTTCACGATGCTGGAGAGGATTTCCTTCATTGCAGAGGAGAGGACAACCTGCTACATCAGGCCCATGGTTCTTCAAAAGAAGAAGAAAAGCAAAAGTGAGATGGAAACTAATCCTCTAAATGCTTTCTTGGCACATTGTACTCCCTGCGCCTTCCTGCTATAGCCTGAGTGTGAGCCAGACACTGATAATGATAGGTTGTGGGAAAAACTATCCTCTGTGAGGAATATTAGGCTTCAGATGAAATGAGGCAGAAGATGTCCATCCTTACTGTGCCCTGAATTGTCTTCAACCAATCATTTAATCTGCAGGCTGAGACCAAAATAAACATTGTAATTTATGAAAACTTGTGTTGAAAGTTGCCGGGCCCTGGCTAATATACATGTAAACCATTTTGTCCATTCCTTACAAGTATTGTCAAGTAGTCTGTAGCAGTTTGTGGTCTGTTGACCGCCTTGTTTCTGTTGATTGAATCTGTTTTCACCTGATACGGTACAACAATACTGTCTTTTATGTGCTGCAGAATAGGAACCTGCTATAAACCAGTTTTAACCGAGTAAGGCTAGGTTACTTTGAATCTTTGCATGTGTATTAATAAAATGAAATAAATAAAATATGAAAGACAGACACACATGGTGACGGCATCATATTGAATAGAAACAAAGTTGAATTGATCAACTGGAAATAAACACCTTTTGCAACAGTGTCCATTTGAAACTCAAACTAGCAAACTCTTAAAACACATGATGACTTATGTCTTTGTTGTTTAATTATTACCATAAAAGAAATGACACATACCTCTTTTAGATTCTACATTTCAAAAACAATTTCTTTTCTGTCTCGTATACTTGCTGCAGAATAGTAACCTGATATAAACCATTTTTAACTATGTCAGGCTAGTTAACATTTTACACATTTAATGTTACGTCTATGTTTTTGCTGTTTAGTTCAAACTCCATAGGCAATGACACAAACCTGTTGTATATTTTAAATTTTAAAACCTTTATTTTTTATGTTTTAAGTACTGCAGCAAAACGCCTGCATTTGAATGCTATGATGACAACTCAGGAGATGAAATAAAGCGTTAGAGATGGTTACGAAAGACAAGTTGAGTAACAGTTAACCGTATGTGCTTTACGTTTTATGTAAGTTATAAGAGACGTGTATGTTGTGAAATAACGTGAAGCTATATGTATTGATCTAAAATCAATACTGGTAGAGTTTGAGTCAGTGTTGTCAGGGAGCAGCAGCAGTGTGTTAACGTACTTGACAGTTGAGTGTGTCATTCTACAGAGCTGCTCGTACGATGAAACATCTACAGCGACACTCATAACAGCTTTTCCTCGCTTAGCACACATCACACACAAGCACAAACTGATGGTTAAACTACCAGGAACAAACGAACTTAAAAATATTTCACACTTACTCGGGTGATAGCAAACTGTTGGAGCCGACACACAGACGTTAGCGAACGGCTCCCCTCCTCCGAGTCCCGTCCGCCCCACCGCGGTCCGCGCGTCCTCCAAGCTCTGACGTCATGACGTAGGACGTAACCTAACAGAAAGGGGCCAAAGATTGGGATGTGATAAGAGGCCTCACTCGCGTATTTGAAAAACGATGGTTGCATATAAAAAGACATTAGAAAAAAACGTTTTAGTAAGAAATTCCCATAACGTAAGTTTAGTTTAGTTGGAATTTTAAGAATTGGAAATGAGATCAGGAAATCGTCCATTTAAGTTAATAATATTACAAACGTTTGGGATGAAATTAAAAAGTAAGCCGATCGCTTTTTAACTTCAACCTTAATTGATGCTTCCAATTGAGGTAGACACATGTGGTAGTTAAATGCTTAACCTAAACTTCATAGTGCAACTTTAACATTTAATATCATACATTTACTATATTCCCGTCATCACGAGTGTGTCTTGCTTTATTTTATATTTTATTCAAGTTTGTATTTTATATTTTAAAATGATTTTAAAATATATATGTATATAATTTTTGGGGGGCAAAAATCAAATCCATATTTAATGAGCATTGTTGAATTTAAATAACAATGGGGAATTAGCACATACAAAACTGAAAGCATAGTAACTGGTATTTAGGCATTAATATGGCATGGACACTGTATTCTTACATGTATCCATTTTCTTTTACACGTAATTGGTTTATTCCTCTCTGCGCACAACATGAAATACACTTCAAATAATACATTCAAAGAAATGAAGTGTCCAATTTACTTAACTCAGTTATGTCAACCGCATAACTATGTTATGTCTGATATACTAAATGCAGTTATGTCTGATATACTAAATGCAGTTATGTCTGATATACTAAATGCAGTTATGTTTGATTTACTAAATGCAGTTATGTCTGATTTTAGTAAACGCAGTTATGTCTGATTTACTAAACGCAGTTATGTGTGATTTAATAAAGGCAGTTATGTCTGATTTACTAAAGGCAGTTATGTCTGATTTACTAAAGGCAGTTATGTGTGATTTACTAAAGGCAGTTATGTCTGATTTACTAAAGGCAGTTATGTCTGATTTACTAAAGGCAGTTATGTGTGATTTAATAAAGGCAGTTATGTTTGATTTACTAAAGACAGTTATGTGTGATTTACTAAAGGCAGTTGTGTGTGATTTAATAAAGGCAGTTATGTTTGATTTACTAAAGGCAGTTATGTGTGATTTACTAAAGGCAGTTATGTCTGATTTACTAAAGACAGTTATGTGTGATTTACTAAAGGCAGTTATGTTTGATTTACTAAAAGCAGTTATGTTTGATTCACTAAAGGCAGTTATGTTTGATTCACTAAACCCAGTTATGTCTGATTTACTAATTGCTGAATTCAAGCATAGAATCAATCCATGATGTTAGTTACACCATTGTATTTGGTCAATTCTATAGTCCTACCACATTAGAACATTGTACAAATAAAGTTAGACCATATGCATTGATAGCCCACTACTACTTCTACTACTAAAACTAATAGTATTACTACCACCAATAAATAATGATTAAACAAACTTACAAGGTTCAAAGAGAGGGGATCAGCTGAGCTTTCTTCGGGAGGGGAGGGTCTCAGCAAACATTTCTGGAGTGTATCTGGACAATTTAAATTATAAAATTATATTAGCATAATATGACACCCAAGTAAACGATAGCCCACAACCACAATGTGTTTATCCAAAGCATCCTATGTGACATAGTTTAAATGAACTTAAAGCTATGTGTCAACTTGTGTCAGTCTGTTCAGCTTCTGAAAGTAGATGTTAGTCCAGCTACCACTGCTTGAGACAGGTTGGAAAGCTAGCTCTGGCAAGCTACTAGTTCTACCTCCGTGCTGCTAGTGCTAGGCTAATACTAGCAAACTCCCCCCCATGGGTTCAGAATATTTTAAACTTATTCTGTATGTTTATAACTAGTGATACTGCTTGGAGAAACGGTGACACATGACATGAGTACGTGCTTCCAAATATTCCCCGCCATGTTCTTTTGTTTTAATGAGGTTTTATTTCACCAGGGTTTTATTTCATTTTATTTCGTTAATCAATGTTGTTAAGAGAAAGATGTATGCTTAAGGGCACCCCCCACCAACTAGTTCGCCTATGCCTAGGGCCGGCCCTGCAAACAAACTTTCGACCAACGTTTGACATCAGTAGGCCCTAGCTGCAGGTGAGGTCCCGCTCGGTCCAGCAAGCACACTACTGCGCATGTGCAGAGAGGTAATCGCGTCTGGACACGCCATTAAGTTTCAATGCCTTGATTAAATAGTTTCAACACAACAGACTTATATATTACTGACTTCTTACACTCTTGTTTAAATGCAATGAAACCTTATTGTGTTGATGGTCAAACATGCAATTGTTATGTAGGTTCACCATAAAACAATGACCTAATTCAAACCCCATCCAAGTTTCACTTCTTTGAGTGTAGCAGAAGAGAGCAATGGTTTTTTGCCCTTTTTTGGTCAAAAATAATAACATGGCTGACCTTATTGACACCATTTGGAATATATGCCAGCATCGCACTACAGCGTGTTGGTTATTTGGTCAAAGCCAAAACTGCAAGAGATAATAATAAGTGATGAAAACTTCTTAAGCAGGGTTCAAAAAGATTCATTATGTCCTAGAAAAACGAGATAGTCTCCTTTATTCTGTTATCCATATCTAACCAAGACAAGCCAACTGAAGACTGAAACCTGGCAAACGAAATGTCATCATTTCTTATTCCAGAAAACAAGTGTTTTCACATAACACCTATTTTAACATTTCCTGTTCTATAGCCTGCTCAGGCCAGCAGTATACAGTATGTTGGCAGGAGCATTTCATTGCTGGATAATAAGTGCAAGGTCTCCTTCTCATAGCCTCGGTAGCTATGGCAACATAAAATGTATGTGCCCACCAATGCTGAAAAACGTTATTTTCATCCGAACACTGATTTCATGCTTAATGGGCGTTTCAAATGTACACCGACAAAAAGCAGAGTAAAAAGCCTCCAGCTTGCAACACATGTACTTTCTGTCTGAAATGATGTAATAATTGAGTTTTAACAGGCTGTGGCAACATTGACACATTCCTAGAAGTGGTAGTGAGTAGTAGGAAAGATGTAATCAATGACAACTATACTATAAGACAAGATAAGATCAATAAAGCAGCTCATTTTTGGAGTTGTAACATCCAAGGAAACATATTGTAAACAATTCATCAAGTTTGATGTCTTCCCAAAAATATTAATCGTTATATAAACACCAGTTTGACATAACTGCTACTAAAATCAGTGTTGTGTATTGTTCCTCCTAGACTTAGATCTGAATCTACAGAATATAATGCATTTTTCAATCATCTGACTATTTTTTTTTTATGGATTAATCGGATTTGTTCAATGCGTTATAATGGCTATAATGGAATTATGCTTCTTTACTTGTGCTCTACTGTCTCTCCACAAGATGACAGCATTAACACAGACATGCAGGACACATTGGTCTGTTACAGAACATTGCCTATTTCCTTGTCGTTCAGCTCTTTTACACAGCATTTAAACTTCACTGTGATTTTGTCTTAAATCACAAACAAACTGAACGCTCTGTACTTGAACCATGTACTTGTGAATGGCAGCAGGAATTCAATTAAATAAGCAGGCCATACATTGTGTGTGGAAGCTGCATTGCTGAATCTTTGCGCTCCTGGTGGGCTTTGGAGCCTTCAGTGGGATCTTAGAGGGTCTGAGAAGGGAGATACTTGTCTATAGTATGTTTTCTGAGTGTGTTGATAAGTGTTTATAGTTTTTATTCATATCTTCTGTCTTTTCAATTCTGTCCTTTTATGTCCCTGAATAAAAATGTTTTATATGGTTCAGCATATCCAACATGCCATATTGAGTAAGTATTGTAAGTACAAGTACCATTAGTAAACTTACTATTTAGCAAAACATTCACAATATATGAGCTAAAATAGAAAACCGATAGCACTGCACTTCAAAAAGAAGTTTGGGGGATTAATTAATATTATTATGGTCATCCTAAATTACAGAAAATGTTAACATGATTTCAAAAATGAAGAAAAGGTGAGAGCAGGAGAGAAAAGTCAACAAGAACAAGTACAAAGGGACAGAAACAATGGCGAAGAATTACGGTATGTGTATATAATGTATGTACTCTACAAGTAATAATGGCCATGGCTGAACATGACATTCAGCTTCTCTTGCTTTCAACACTGAATTGGCAAAACAAATGAAGAAGATTTACAACAACTCCTTGCATACAAAACACAGAATTTCAGTGTAGTTATACAGTCTGTTCCTTATAGGAAACATATTGCAATATTACGGTTCAGTATGAGCCTCTGTTTCAAATTAGACTGTGCCAGAGGCCATAATTCACTTATCTCTACATTTCACACACTCATACTTCACTTTCTCTATAAGTATCTGAGTTTTTCCCACAGGTTTGTAAAACACCCACAGCACAATTTTAGTTGTGACATTCACACGAGGTTTATCAAGCATCATCCCGGCTGTACCG
This sequence comes from Eleginops maclovinus, assembly GCF_036324505.1. NCBI lineage: Eukaryota > Metazoa > Chordata > Actinopteri > Perciformes > Eleginopidae > Eleginops > Eleginops maclovinus. Next base: position 18,960,155 of record NC_086349.1, on the reverse strand, counting down.
ATGGTTTATCAGATTTTGTTATGCTACTTTATACCGCTAAACCATAAAAATGTGCATTCCAATATTGTACTTTTTACTCCACTGCATTTGTCTAACAGCTTTAGTCCTATTTACTCAGATTTAGATTAGCTAATACCAGCAGCAGCGGTGGCAGCGGCAGCAGAGAAATGGAAAATTAGATACATCTTTACCAGCTGTAATGAACATATTGATGTATCAATAGTGATAATCCACTAATTTAATACATGATTCTGAAATGGGCTCACTATCACTCACAATAAGTAGTTTTACTTTGGGTACCCGGTAATTTGAGCATTTTTACAATTTGGTATTGCTATTTAATTAAATACGATTAGATACATAAGTCTACAACAACCTCTCAGTATATTGTCATCGAAGAACACTTAACTTCTGCACCTTCTCCTCCGTTTGTAGACTTTGGCCAACCTCAGGTCATTTCAGAGAGACAGCGTTCCTGGTTTTACAAAAACAGATACAACTTTAATTAACTTGCTTAAAGTGGAGAAAAAGTTGAGGCATGTTCGTTTACTCTCCTTGGTGATCTGCAAGATGTTTGGAAGATGTACAATGAACATTTCCAACACATTTACACTGTTTATACACTCTCCTAGTAACTTTGATTCTTGCCCTGACCCTCTATAACTCCATCCTTTTGCCCCCACTCCAGAATGAGTCGTGACACCACTGTAGGAGCGAAAAGTAAAAATAGTTGTATCTAATTTCTCATTAGGCAGGTGAAGATTGTAGCTGACCTTGCAAATTGGTATTACCATAATGTAAATTGCTTAATTTTTTTAATTTAAATGTTTAATCATAATAATTAAAAAATGAAATGAGGCCTATGACAAGTATGATTCACCACAGCAGCTGTCTCTCTCTCTGCCATATGTGTGACGGTTCAACACATACAGCATCGAGAGAGTTTGAAGTATTTATGTACAACTCTGCTGTAAAAGCTCTTAGTGATTGTGTCCGAGTTGTTGTTCACACAACAGGATGTGCAGTGTTAAGTTCACATGAAAAACATCCTGAAGAACCACAAAATAGCTTGCGTTTTTGTTTAACTGCAATGTCCTCAAATAGTAGGCTGTCAACAAGTGTCATAGATGGGTGTTCTGTTTTTCACATGAACACATCAGACCCTACCATTGGCCAAAGGACTCAACAAAGCTTACACACACAGAGAAACTTAAATTGAACATACACTACACACTTACAAACACACAAACCACAGGCAGGCTGTTTTTCCTGCTCCCACAGTAGAGCAGAGGATAATGGCAAAGATTAGTGAGAGCGGCTGATGCCTAGCGGCCCTTTCTCCAAGAGCAAGGCAGACGAGGATGCCGGCTCTCAGTGGCCCTCGCCAATTAGAGCATCCACTCCAACAGGTCGGGCCTAATGAAGAGTCCGGAGCATGGGAGTGGAGGAGGGCAGTCAGACATCGATCCCCAGCCTGGTGAGGGCACAGCTGGGGGGCTGACAAGGGAAAGCCTGGGGACTGAGGGACCAAATCTCTTTCTCCTATCATACATACGTCACCCCGAGGGAGATATGGCTCCGTCTCTGTCTGTGTTCCCTGTTTGACCCCTCAACATCATTATACTAATTTTCTTTTCACATGTTTTAAATGATTCTCCCGGTTGATCCCCAAACTTCAGTTTCTGATGTACATCAATAATGCAAAGTCCGAGGTGGAGTTTTTTTTGTCACGTTGTAAGTCTCTGGTCCCTCTAGCTTTGTATGTCAAACTTAGCTACAGGGAAATAGAGTTTTTTAAGATTGACGTTTTTCAGAACACTTCTTACCAAGAGGTTTTTGTTTACTCAGAGTGGAGGTTACTACCTCTTCTCCTTTCATCTCCTTCAGATTAAACAAACACTATTGAAACAAGGACAGGAATGGGTTCATACTGTATATGTCATGTAAATAAAGCAACCTGTACTCGTAATGGCAAATTTGATAAAGCTGATTATCACTGACTGTAATATCTGTGGGGAAGCTTGAGGGATAAAGGTAGTGTTATTTAATTCACTTTGTACGCCACACTAGTATTGCAGCTCTAGGCATGAGGAAGTCTTTCTGCCCCGCCTGAAACACTGACACCTGCTGAATGGATAGCACTGTCCCTATGGGATATAGCTACTGATTTGTCCCCTGGCTCTTCCATTAGTGCCAACATTGGATTGACATTTTGGTTCAAAGTGAAATGTGATTTACCATCAAATTTGGTACAGATTTCGAGGACCACAAAGGGTGTATTTGAAATACTTTTAGGACTGTTCTAGCATACTGATGTTAAATCATAATAGCATGATAGAATGTGCAACTGGAGGCACCTAAAGCAGTAACTGAAGTGGTTGTAAGTTATTTGCAAGGTGTTTATTTGTCAGCAAATACATCATTTCCCCATGTGATGGTGTGGAAACAGTGTAAGATGAAGTTTCAAACTTTAAAAGGTGTACAGATCAAATTAAAATAGCCTCAAATGTCATCCATTGTAACTAAGCAGTGACCATTGTGTGTTCTAAGCAGTTAGCGCCTAACAATCAGGGACTTCTAGAAAACAAAAATAAGCGCAGTATTTCTGGGCCCAACTTAAAATAAAATAAACACACATACACTGTTTTGTATATTCTGATCATGCCCACTGCTGCTCACTCTTGATAAGGTCAGGACCCTCCGCCTCCTCGTCAGCAGTGTTTCTGCATCTCCATGGTGATCAGCATGCTAATAGAGCTAATTGCCATTTCTTGGTTTGGATTAGCATTCAGAGGGAAGGGCTAGCCAGCATCGCAGACTGCCATAACGGCTAATGCTGACATTAAAGACCTTACAAATATTTTTGTGCAAAACTATCAGGGTTTACAACATGGAATATAAAGCTGTAAAGCCTAATGACCGATGTGACTGAGGGGATTCCCTGATTCAGATCAGCAGCTTTACATTTTAGATTGTTTAGCTAGGTGTCCTGATGGAAAAGTAGATTGTTACAGACATTTGTGTTTCCCGGAAAATATACTAATGACTTTGGAGATCCCTTACATCAATGAAGTCAAATTCGTAATTTTCTACAACACTTTTGTTTATGACCAAATACCTCACAAAGTCCCTTGGTTCAAGAGTACTCTCTATTTTACATCTTTATATAATATGTCTGCAAATACTCATTTAAATAGAAAATGGATCGATTTATAGTTGACGTTTGTGGCAAGCGATTTAATGAACCCAAATATTCTCAAGGCAGATATGGAGTCATTGATAGTCATGGAATAGACAAGAGGCTTCGGAGATATTTTGAGAAATGCTGTGAAGATGAGGCTTAATTGCTTTTCTTTGAACCTGATTTACAGACAGAGGCTCTTATAGGTGTCTTCATCATCAGGGAATATTGGTGGGCTGTGACACAAATACTTCATGATCCAGTATGAGTCATGGTGGGAGTAGTTTTACACCTGAAGTTTGACAATAGGGAGTTCCATTAATGAGTTCCTTTAAGCCCCTGACAAATGTTTGACTGCATGAGATAAACAAGAAATATTATCAGGAAGAGTCGATTTCCTTTCAGGCAAATTTATGTAAATCTGGAAACTACTGTGCAAGAGGCAATCAGTTTTCTTTGTGGATGGAAGCATATGTTAATTTCTTTTTTTTTACATGTTTAATTGATAACATTGTTAGTATCACAAAGCTACTGACCAACTGATTTAGATAGGCTTGTATTAACCCTTAAGCGCAAAGCAAGAACAAGAACTGCCGTTGTGGGTTACAAAGAGTAGAGGCATGCCGTATTGATCTGAGTTAATGTAATGACAGAGATTTTGGAGGAACAGAATCGATCCATATGGCAACGGACCAATTTAATGAACTTGTGTGTCAATGCTCGATTCCAAGCTGAATCGATGGAAGGGACTAAAGAAACAGATAGAAAAATCCGATAAATAGATATATGTGATTATAACTGTCTTCTTACTGTGCACAAAAGCATGGGTGCAGGGAGGAGTAAGTGTTGTTTAAATCTAAATGAGGACAAAGACAGATTATTCAACTGAGGAAGAAAAGGTAACAGATTTGGGACGCATACCCAAGATGGTGATTCGGATTAATCTCCTAGCTTTAATTGGTTGGATTCAACCAGCATTTTTGTCTCACCTAATCTGACAACCAACTTGAGCTCCTCATTACCAAATATCAAACCACAGATCGGCATGTAGTCCTACACTTACCTGTATTTTGGGAAAAAAAAATACTTAACCTTGTGCGTCAAATGTTTTAACTTAAAGGATAGAGTACTTAAATAGTCATTCCTATAATCAAATTTCGCATAAATTAGAAGAACCGAGTTTGACAGAGTTAGAGCAGCTGTTTATCTGTTCAATCTTTATGCTTTTACAATATACTAATTATTTCCTAGCTATAGCTTCATTTTCTAATGACATGAGGTGCATCAGTTTGATAATTATCTTATATCTTAATATAAACTTTTATTTCTTAAATTAGACTGCTCAAAAAATAACTCACAATGAAATCCTCATCCTTAACCGATGCAATTTCAGCTTTGTCGTTTAGTATGAAAAACTGTGATAGCAGGCAAGCAGTTTCCCAAACTCGTGCTAAGATGTGAACTTGTTGGTAGTTAATCTTATTGAATGATCAAATGAAATGTAAATGTACAAGTCAATCACTGAAACAAAGAGAAGGCGGGAGGATAATAACTGCTCTTGTCCTCTTTTCGATTTTGGTTGATTGTCTGAGCGACAGGCCTAATACGCTTCGGTCCATGCCATTGAAACTATGAGATTTTCTTTCCTCCTTACATTGTGCTAATAGGGTATGCCCCTTTGGGTTTAAGCCACATTCTGTCTTATTAAAGAGCTTGGAAGTCATTTTAGGACATGGAGAGAGCAATTAAAATCCACAATGGCAGTCAATTTGAGGAGAAGTCCTTACTGAAGACGCATATCAAGAATGTCTTAGCACCTATATCCTTAATATTCACGATGACTTCCACAACGCTACTATCATGACTTGTTGTCATACTACTGATTGTATTAGATACACGGCTGCTTGCTACTACTTCGAGAGATCCCTGACTTTTTCTTTACATACAAAACCTAATTAGTATGGAGACTCCAAAATTGAGCTGTTCTTGCCCAAACACACTCTCTCACACACACAGAGAAGAACACCACAAAAAAAAGCATGTGTGTAGATACACATACAAACGATTGCTAACACATGTGTAACAGCTCTGACCTTCCCACTGACAGCAGCTCCTTTCAGTGGCTTATTACTTGGTCAATTAAAAAGAGAAAAAATAGGAAGCTCCACCAGTTAGCAATTACTATACGTGTACATGCGTGCGTGTGTTATATGTTTAATGACACGCAAATCTATAACACCTTTCTACCACACCTCAGTTTAAGTCATGATAAACAGCAATCCCAGAATCCGCAGAGGAGGGTAAGAAGTCTAGTACTAATGTAACGTCTGACTTCGTAGATACAACAGCGGCTAAGTAGTAAAGCTGTATGATCGAGGAGGGTTATTGCACTTTTCTTCCCGTGATTCACATAAAAGAGCAAAGGCTTCCATTAAGAAGACAATTCTTGTATATCCTCTGAGAAGCAAACTATCACATTATCAAAAATGCTTATAAGCTGGAAGGCCAAACAAAGCCCAAAGTTAGAGTTGTTACAGAACTGTGAGAAGACTTTAGAATGGTAGATCATCATTCAAGATAGATCCATCACCACAGTGGAGTTGGCATTCTGCCTATAGGACCCCACCTCTTTTACTTTCCGTAAACTTTTAAATTTGGATGAATGTTGGAATTATTTTTTCCTCTATTGGCTACCGTAAAGGGGCATCTTTAAGGAGCTATTTGGATGGTTCGCTATGAAATTTTGCACCGACATTACTGTCTCCCTCATGATGAACTGTAATCACTTAGATGTTCTTATAACCTATTTCTCTATTGCCATTGTCAGCTAACCGTTTCTTAAAAAGTAAATACCTCCAAAGCGAAAGACATTCCCATCTTCGTCAGTTGCCCTTTTTATTTTTGTAATATCAGCCTGCTACACTAAGGTGATGAACTTGGTAAACATTGGCATTGGCTGACATCAGTATTTAGCTCAAAGCATTCCTTAAACTCTAAGTACAACCTCAAATCATACACACACACACACACTATAAAAATGAGCAATCTTGTTATTATTTGCCAGTTATATTCCTGTGTTAATCAATTGGCTTTTTAAGGGGGGTTAAGGGACAACGGACGGCACAGCGAGGAATCCTTTAATTGAGAAAAAAACCTGCTAAGACCAGCGGACGGACATTGAGATAGAGCGAGTTGATTGTGGTAAGATGAGGAGGACTGAAGGCAGGTAGTATTACTGAAGGCCATTTCTGGTTATACAAGACTCAGCAGGTGGTGAAGAATTAGATGAGAAGAAGAGGAGGTGGGATGGTAAGCTAAGAGTGGAGTTTATAGTAGCAGGCTGATGGTTAATGTGAAGTACACAGTTTGGGAGACAGCGTTGTAGCGAGATATCAATCACCAGTCATATTTGGAGGATGTCACAGCAGGTAGATGTGTGCATCTAGAGAGGGGAGAGCAGTCATTTGTAACCTGCTTGTAAGAGATCTTTATTTTTTTAACCACTTCTTTATTTTTAATCCAGTCTCCTGCCTAAACAATAAAGAATTTTCCTGCACATTGCTTCTGTTAATTAATGCCTTTTGTATCTTCTTCTTGTTCTATTCATTCAAATGTAAGGCGCATTTTAATGAGCCGTGCTACATTAAACGAAAATGGCCATGCCTAGCAGTGTGTGCATGAGAGAGGAAAGGCGAGAGCGGAGCAGGGATTGTTTGTGTGTAGGAAAAAAGAAGGTGTGACTCCCCTCTCACTCGGCTGATTACAGATGGAGAGGACTCTGTGGAGTTCTGCTGCAAGTTCCTGCTGCCTGAGTGTTGAGTGTGCCTAACGCTCTCTCCTCTCTATTACAGCCTACAGCACCGCACACACACAAACTCGCAGAACAACAACCCCTTTCTATCTTTATCACTTTAATTCTCTCCTGCAGATATCATAGCGTTGCCTCCAGACAATAGGAGATCCTGCTTGGCCTTTCTCTCTGTAGTTAATGTAAAGCTATATGTGGGTGGAAATTGCTCTCAGCAAACCCTGTTAATTAATACTTAGATGAAAGACAATCTTACATTATAGGTGAAGACCCTCAATTACTGCTCATTTATTATGAAGACACTTTATCTCAACAGTAAAAGCTTATAGCTCAAGATCACTGTACGGCATGCTGCGTACATAGATGATACTCATTATCACATATTAGTGTTGTGTGCATGTTTGTACAGTAAGTTACATCCATGGTTACGAAACACAATACCCCCTACTCTTTAAGACAAAAGCACCTTAAGGACTATTAATGAACAATTCCATCCACAGCAAAGGTTGTGCAGAGGAAAATACCAATCACATGGTATTACTAGTCTCTAAACCTCACTTACTGTATATCAAGAGGATTTTTTAAATCTTTGCTGGATCTGAATTTGTTATGGTGCGAGAGATCAAAAAGACTGGATTCAAATACAAGAAAAAGAACTGTTGGGCAACTACACTATCAAATATCTGTAAAGGGACTCCATCAGAATAATTTCAGGGGATACAAATATATAAAATACATTTAAATCCACCCAAGTTTAGCATGGTAAGCATCTGGAGCCGAATCTGAGCTTAGGGCAGCTGTGCCGAATACATGTTCGCAAATAAAAAACACTTTTCGTTCAATATAAAGCCACACCTGCATCTGTTGGCAGCTCGTTTGTGTATTTTATCAACCAAATATCCCCGACATCCTCAGTTTGTATATTTCCTTATATGTTTCCGGACACTGACATATGGAAGGAGGGCTTTTGTTGGGACCGGAAATCCATTCAACCTATGAAACTTCAGCACTAGCCCAATGTTTTTAGTTAAATATCTTAAAACAGTTTACAAAATGTGTGCTGTCATAAGTTTTACCATCCCTCGTGCTGGTTTTTATCATCACTATCTATCAACTTATTTATCTCATTGTATATTTTCTTCCAATTGTTATTTATTTTGTATTCGTACAACCAATCTTGAAGATAGTCAGGTGGCCAAGATTGAACTTAAATTGATTTACGAGACCATCCCCGCATTCTAACTTGCTTCCCAGTTTCAAGTATTGGAAGTTGTGAGTACACAAAAATGCAGAATTTAAACTGTTCATCTGAACGTTTAGGATTTACAATAGAAAAATAATGATGAGGCCTAATTAAAAAATAATGTTTAATATGTCGACCGAAGTCTTTGAGTCCTGGGCTTAGTGAGTGTGAAGTAGATATGTATTACTCTGCAGACAAAACACAAACTTTCTGTCGTATATTTTGGTGTTGATCGGTTGATCGTGTACGTACTGTTCATTCAGAAGTAAAGTGTGCTTTTAGGGATCCCATTTGGGGCAGTTGAGTCAGCATGACTGTCAGCCTCGTTGTTTCTCAGCTCGATCAGCGTGGCAGCAGGACAGGCGGGGGCGTCTGACAGGGACAGAGATGAGGCCAGAGAGGCAGAGGGTGGGTCAGGGGACATTAGTCACACAACAGCATGAAACAGACCTGTCCTCTCCATTTTACTTTCTTCCAGTCTGCTACTGGTGTCATGACCAAGATCCCCATAGATACTGACTCTTACTGCTACAACGCACAATTCATCACGAGATTGAGTCTGACTTACTTTAGTATAAAAGAGTCATTTTCTATTTTAGTGATTTATCTATCTCACCCTTCTTGTTGAAAATAATTGCAGTGAAACAAACTATAAGTGTGATTTTCATCTCAACTCTCTCTTAACAAAAGTCCATCAGGGTTTTGACAGCAGACCGAGAATCAATCTCAGGTGGCGTGTGCAGAGCGTGGCCTCGCTGAAAGACTTGGAAGTCTCTGTTCTTTGCGCACTGGACTACATCACAAAACTATTATCTTGGAATGCCAAGTCATATAACCTACAGAGAATCAATTGTCCTGCACTATATGTCCTTAACTTTACAGAAAAATCTCACATCAATTAAGCAAACTACAGATTTAACAACAAAATATAAGATCCTTACGGTTTGGAGGCAGCAGAAAATTGTTGAAGGAAGGGAAACACGGTATGAATACTAAAATATTTTGTTTAGACAGGATCAGGGTTTATTCTTAATGTGACATTTGAACTTTTTCCCTCATGGGTATAACTGCATCATGCATTGACAAGGGAATAGGTCAGCAACAAGAAAATAAGACACCACAGACATAATTCATATTGAGCATACGTTTGAGCCAAAAAATAAATCCCTATGATATTTTGATAAAAAACCTATATACTATGTCATACTATGTCATGTATCGCTTCAGTCTCCCATGTGTCTCCATTTGTGTGTGTCTAGATAAGCATGCCTGTGTGTAAGGGTTTCTGCAACAATAAGAAGCCACCCACACAAAAATCACCACACCATTATGTCATCTTTAGTGGCCCATTTAGTGAAATCAGCTTACTTTCTTTGCAGCTCAATAGTGTTTTAGGAGAGACAAAAGGGCCTAAGCAAAGAAATTCAGTTGACTCGTGTAAAGAGAGCCCATCTGTCCCACCTTTGTCAGTTTTCCCCCTCACAACTTCCTGTTCAGAGCACAAACATACGCATCTTATTCAACTATACAGAGGCCCTGGATTCATCAGTCTTTATTATGAGTCGCCATCTTTGAAAAGTGTTTTTTTCAGACACAGGTGCTATGTGAAGTCTTCAATGTGGTTGATGCTGCTCTGTTATGTTCAATTTCAAAGAGAAGGAAATGGCATTCTTGAAGGATAAGGCTATACTCAAATAAGAAGATCAAAAACAGACGGAAACAACTATTTCCTTTGCAGCAAAAGTTTGATATAGTTTATTTATTTTTGCCGTAGACTTCCACTGATGTACAACAACAACAAAAACACATAAATGAGCCACAACGTTGCCTTAAGTGACATATTCCTTTGATATAAGGGCACTTCACATTGTTTAGCCCATTTTCCATTTGGTGAGGTCCAATAGCAACCTTCAGAATCAACTGGGTGAGTTCACGTTGCTCATGTTACTTATCATGTAACTATAGACATCACAAATCCCATTGTATATCATGGAGTCCACAGTGGAAGCCCGATCCAAACATCCATCGTCACAAGACCATTATGTTATTCCGTTTGTCTGATATCAAATTTCAAGAAAAATGTCGCTAATGACAAGATGCTAATAAAAAGCTGATGCATTCTTCAGTGAAATCATGTTTTCTCCATCACACATTTCCTCCCAGCAGTAAACATTTTTAAATTTAAATATAATGTATCCTTCAAAAGAGAATTTATTTGAGTCAAAGCAGAGGAATGATGAATGCGTGCCTGTCCTGTGTCTGACTTCCATTACCTTACAACTCTGTCTGTATCTTACTGAGATGTGACAAGATTTCAATCACAACAAAACATAATTGACCATGTCTGCCTCTTAGACCAAGCCTTTACAGTCTGACCTTTACAACCTCTCAAAACTTTGCAGAGAGAACAGTGTATCTTCATCGCCTGCAGACTATTAGGTTGGGGGAACAGATGACTGTGTCAGTGCTGCTCTTTACTGTAAACAATGGCTGTGTTGTCGTCCCGGGAGACCACTGATTTGTCTGATGTTGGACTAAAACAATATGGTCCAACTTCAGATGGAATGACAATAGCAAATGCAATGACAGAAAGCCTGAACTGAACACAACCTTGTTAGTAAAGATACAGCAAGAGAACAATTGCTGTGACCTAATTGGTTGAGCTTTCATTTGACTCTAACATAATAACAACAATGATATTAGTACTGATACAAGCAAGTCTCTCTCAGAAGTGACAGGAAATGAAGATGTGGAGTATTGTAGTCAGGCTAGACCCTCACAACAACTGACAGAGCAGACAGCCCCTTCTCTTCTGCTTTCTCCAGGGACTAGGTCAATAGGGAGATTTACCACCTGCAGCTGCAGTCACACATCTAAGGGGGTTCCTCTGTGATTCGATTCAATGCCTAGGTGGTCTTTCCAAGCATGACACACCCTGAATAATAATGCAATTTTCTTCTTGTATGTATGTCTATATACAGTGTGCTAAAAGTAAACCTGACAAAACCTGACATTTAATCTGTATTGAATCAATGGCAAATGTTTCACCAAGGGAGGTTACTATTCTAGTAGAGTGAAGGTTCATTTTCACTACATGAGTGGATTCTTTTCTTGGAACTTTTCTTGGAGTGTCTCTGATTGTTTCTGTCATTCAACAGATCACCGGGCCCAAGTCATCTTTAGCCTCTATGTGTCTAAATTGGGGATGTTGCAGATATGACATCAGATCTTACATCTATGTGTCTCTCATTCATCACACAGCCTCACCGATCAAAGACACGGCCAGACATAAATAGCTGCTCGTACTCTGCTCTGAAAATACACAATCAAGCACTCCTTAGCACAATTGTCTGATGTCCACTTTAGCTTAAAAACTTACAAAAATGTGTTGTGATGGTGTGTGGCTGTGTTCTTTTACTTGTTAGAAAAACACAAAGACAGAACAAGGTTGACAATAAAGGAAGGTATTGAATATTGGCTGTTACAGAACATACAACTCGTCCACTTCCCATTGCTGTATTTTTTCTTTGTGCCAAGTCCATGTCAGTTTTTAAATCAGTCAACACAAATCCAGGTTACGTCTTGTCAAAGCAAATCTCAACTACAATCATACCTTTTCATAAGCAAACTGCAAGTACGTCACAAGTCTTTAACTGTTGGATCAAGAGATAACCGGGAGCCATCATGAAAACGCTGCACCTGCTTTCATCTTGCTAACACACACATTCGAGGTACAGTGTCCAGATGCAGCAGCTACCACTGACTGACTGAAACCACCTTTAATCTAAAACTCTTTACTGCTAATTCTCAGACTTTTCTGTAGGGTTTTACAGCATTTATTTGCTCAACCTTTTTAGAGACTCAACTAAATCCAACTGCTACTGCTTCAATTAATGAAACCATTCACCCATGTATATCAGAGTTATTTGAAAGAAAGCAGGATATCTATAGAAAAATGTATTTCAAAATGTAACTTTAATTATTCTTTGGTTCAAAAAGCAATCTGTTGAACATCCTGACATCTGATTTGTAATATATTGGAAATTCAATTATTTTTTTGTAGATATTTGCAGTCAGACTTTCTCTACTCCTTTGGTCTCCTGCAAAGTATGTTTGCAAGCTCCAGCCTGCACAAAGCTGTGCCTCCTGTGAACTCGTACACAACTCTTGCCACCAATATATCACACTATTTGGGACTGAATTATACTGCCTTTGAAGGGAGACAAGAAGAAAGAAGACTGTATGTCAGTCTCAAGCTTTGACTTGGGCTGCTGTTTATTATTTTGCTAAAGGGTAGCAATGAACAGTTAAGTGGAAGCTAAATGTTATTCAGGTACTGTATCTGATAAGGACGCCTCCCTTTGAAAGTATTGTGCGTGCAACTAACTAGGGGGAAACCCGAAACCCACTCAAAGATTATACATCCCTACATTTGGGAACAATTTGGAATTTCCCAAGAAGAGCTGAAGGACATAGCTGGCAGAAGGAACGTGTGTGGTACCTTGCAAAGCTTATTACCATAGCATCCAGACCTGAATAAGCAGCAGTAAATTAAAAGATAGTAGCAGTAACACCAACAATAGCGGGAGAAGTATTTCTAAGGGTACAAAAAGTGATAGATATAGTGGCTAGGTCTGCAAGATATGATAAAAATGTGTGCTTGCGTTGTTAAATATAGCTGTAACAATATTACTAGCAAATGATCACACAAATGCTAAAGTGTACTCAGTTCTGCTTTTGAGCTGCTCTCAGTAAACTGCTTGAATACATACATATTATATAATAAGTTGTTGGAGCTATACTGTATTTTGATGTTATTTAATGGTAAACATTTTATATTAAATTAATCATTATTTATTGTAATTATTTTAGTTATTTATAAGTAATTATGTATGCTATATTCTGAAGCCAGCCCATTTGACCAAAATACTTAAAAACAGAGAGAAACTGTGTTATATTCCAGGCAGTTATACTTTCTAACATTTCTCTAAATAGACCAATTTAAAAGGATCATTGTGTTTCCTGCTGTGCGGGGAGAAATGAAAGCGAGAAATGATACAGCATTTGCATGCAGTGACATTTATATCTGGTGATAAATATACTTTTAATATGCTTCACAGCTGTCTACTATTCCTCGCATATTAGATCATCTAAGCTGAAGGATGTTCAGGGTAGGATACCAGAGAAGGATTGAGTGCGTGTCTGCCATCCCTCCTGGTCACCTACACAAGATGGATGGTTTCCATGTGACGGTGAAACACCTGCAGCTACATCCTTCTACATGTGCAGATAGTGATACATCACTATCCTGTTACATCCTCACACATTTCCACACAGCCTCTGAGGAAAGTTACAGAGTGCTGAATATATCGGGTCTCTCTGGGATCCATGTCAAATATTTTGAGGGTAGTAAAGTTTTGTCAAGGTTAATTAAGCCCTGTTTCAAGTTTTGATATAGTCTCTGAAATCTGAAGCTAGAAATGACACTTAAAAACTATGTTTTTAAAAGGTGCTAAATAAATAAAGTGATATTATTATTATTATAGGTGAAGCACATCAATGACTGAAGGGACAGAAACAAGTAGCATTTTTTACTCAGCCTATTTCTTTATCAGGCAGAACCAATCTGTAATCAACAGCGATAATGTTACAAAGCCTGATAAAACTTGTAAGCACTGACTCATCCGGCAGAGATTGAGCAGCACTAGCACTCATTTAGAATTTCTGATCATCTGATGAATGCAAATCAAGTATTACCTTTCCTTTAAGCTATAAGTGTAGCGGTATCATGTTACTCTTTAAGTGCTAATGCTACTTTGTAGTAACAGTCTGACTTCTTCAGAGACAACAGATGCCTGCCGCTGTTGAAAAACAATGCTATTAGAGCAGCGAGTGTCGACCAAAACAGTGAAAGGTTGGCTTGACACCAAAAACAAGGAGCTAAAAGAAAAAGCTCTTTATAGCGGTGAGGAAACTGCAGACTCGGTTGATTATTCTCTGTAGATATAAGCACGTATCCACCAAACATTGTTAGGTTTGACATGTGGGGTTAGATGGTTAGGGTAATATTAACATAAAAAGCCAATAAGAGCAGAGTGGGGTGTTGGGTGGATGTATTCTAGCATCTACCATAATTCTTAGAGTGTCAACCATTTTTACATATAAGTAAGTGATACCCCTCAATCCTACGGAGCCCATGTGTCTGTTATTCAGTCATAAAAGCCATAGTTCATTGCGAAAAGAAAGAGATTATCGCCAGGGTAATGAGATTGTTTTATCAAGTTTTGAAACAAAATACTGGTTTGAACAATAAAAGCTACTTCAGAACAATACAGATCAATCTAACAATGATAATAATTATAGCTTTCACACAGTTTGAAATAATGTTTTTATTTGTTTCAAGGGATTTTCAGACACCATTATAGTATGGTTTGATAAGATCATTATTTTTTATGCAATAGGGTGATTAGGGACTCTACATAAAACCTTTTTCCACGCTGAATCGTATTTCTTTCATCACTCCTGAAGGAATGAAATATTTTAAAATCTCACATCTGCCATTTCAGCTCGTCATGGACTGAAATATCAGCTCAATCTAGCACGATTACGGCAGGTCCCAGACGCTACCTGACTGTGATGTAGAGCTGTGAAGAAGAGGCAGAACAGACACGCAGGGAGAGAGAGGGAGCGTGATGATAAGTGAGCTGTAGCATGTGCTAGTGGTGCACTAATAATGGTCTCCTGCTTTAGAAACACACAGGCGCCTCACAGGTTATTGAGAGATAATGGGATTCTCTGGGCAACAGACACACAGCTAAAGAGAGATGAAATTTAAAAACAAACAATGCAAAATACTCTTTCCAACCTGATGTGGGTGTATAGTGACTCTGACTAACTGTTCGTTGTGATGAAAAATGAGGAAATAAGGCATTACGCAATATGGGAACAGAAACAAACCCAACAATGAGTATGGACTTTAGATTCCTAGTTGCAAAATGGCCAAATAAAAATCCCAAAAGAGGATATTCTGATATCCAAAGATAGTCATGACTTTCCTGGACTGGCACTTGTCTCTTTATCCCTATGTTTTAACAACTTGCACTATTTTAAATGTAGTTTCCCTTTTTATAATGTCTTCTTTGTTTTTAAAGACAGTTCTGAGAATTGAGGTTCCAATCAACTCCTTAGTAATCGTTGTGCATATGACAAAAAACTTCAAACTTGAAAAGCTTTACTTAATTTTGTTCAAATGTGCCCTCAAATAAAACGGTTTATACTTATTCCATTGTTAACATAATGCCATGGATGGAGGTTAACTCTCTGACAAACACCAGTCCACTTTTAACCCAAAACAGTCAAACACTAGGATCGATGAAGGTCATGTGTGGTTATTTTTATAAACAGCTGCAGGGTATCTCATATATAATCACCCACTGTATAAGCCCTTTATGAAACTTTTTTGACATTTACAAGAATATTGACCCCTCTTTCTCCTTTGAATACAGACACCCGTTAAGCACAGCAGGTCAAAGATTATTCACCAACAACTTTAACCTTTCAGCCGGCACCGCTCTCTGACAGAATATATCACTGTAAAAAATCAAATCTACTGTATTGTTTGCCTTTTAAGTGATATGAAGTCTTTAATATCAAGGACCAAGATTACACATATATTAGTCTCAAAAAGAGAAAGGATTTATGCCATATTTAGCTATTAGCTAATTTCCCTCTGCAGCCCCATGGGCAGGTAGAGACATCACATTCAACACTTGAACGCGACATCTTCTCTGTCAAACTAAGCATTATAAAACCCATCAAGCTATTAAATATAAACACCAGAACATTTATCAGAACACCACCATGAATGAACCAGTAAACCTTTTCACCTGGAAATAACCTTCTGTAAAAGTCTGCATGATATTAACATGCATGGACCAGCCAACAAGCTGAACACTCAAGCAGAGTCTGTCTTCTCTGACCTGTGACACACTTGCCCTCCACATACTGACGCACACACTCTCTCCACCAGCTATCTCCACCAGTGCACCCTGTAGCTGTCACTCATTCCCTGCTGCAGTGACCTCTGTCAGGCCTGTGTCACTTTTTGGGGAGTGGGGTTATCACGCTATCCATACGCACTCACTCTCATTTTGTTTATTTATTTGCTCGCGTCGCTTCAGTTTCCAGTGTCAGCCTTCATCCTGTCCGTCTTCTACTCCCCGCTTCTTACATGCCCCTCAGATGTCTTGTCTTTTTACTCGCCACCTCTGGCTGTTTTTCCCCTTCAGGTGTCTGCAACAGAGGTGTTGGATTTCACCTGTCTACGGATCCACTCACTACTTTCAATGAGTTTCTCTGAACTTTGTGAAGACTTTTTATTTACTCTTGAAACTAAAACCTCCTTTATTCTAAACAAATACCAGAGAATTATTGATCAGTTTACCAAGAGTGGATGTACTGTATCTGTGTGATGTGGGAGATGCCAAGAGGTATTGTTGACCAAACAGTATAAACTTTAAACTGGTCTGCTAACCTAAATCCACAAGCAATTTCATTTATGCATGCTTTAATAAATATGTTTAATTTAACAATGGCTCAGACGACTACCTGTAAAGAGTTTTCTCTTGGGTGGTGGTGGCAAAGTCCATAGGGATTTGGCTTGGGAACTGGAAGGTCACCGGTTCAAGACCCTTAAAGACGAGGCACCGTTCCCTACACTGCTCCCCAGGCTCCGTACATATGGCAGTCCACTGCTCCTAACACGAGGATGGGTCAAATGCAGAATGTAAATTTCCCCTCTGTGGGATGATGAAGGGTACATATGTTGTTTTCTTCTTCTCTTGAAGACAATCACACAAATCATTATCACGACTCTGCAGTTCCCCTCAGATCAGTGCGTTTTAGCTTCTTTCTTGGGAAAAACAGAAGCTTTGCTTTTTTTAGCAATCATTTTTTTTAAACCAACATTTTCACAGAAGTTAGTAGGGACCAAAAACCGAGAGCTACCCGGAGAGCAAATATTTGCCCTAACGGGAACAACTCAAATGGATAATTTGCCGTAACAGCTTTTTAAAGTGATACTACGTCAGTGTTGTAGTTACGGCTTGTTGCACTGCCCCCAAAGAGTAACGAAAAGGAAAACAGTCCTATATCTGAAAGCACTAATCAGCAGGGTTTATACACTGCCTGGCCAAAAAACGGTCACTAATATTCGTTGGACCGCCTTTAGCTTTGACTACGGCACGCATTCGCTGTGGCATCGTTTCCACAAGCTTCTGCAATGTCACAACATTTATTTCTGTCTTGCATTAATTTTTCGCCAAGATCTTGTATTGATGACGGGAGATTCGGAACACTGTGCAAAGTGTTCTCCAGCACATCCCAAAGATTCTCTATCGGGTTCAGGTCTGGACTCTGTGGTGGCCAATCCATGTGTGAAAATGATGTCTCATGCTCCCTGAACCACTCTTTCACAATTTGAGTCTGTTGGAGCCTGGCATCGTCATTTTGGAACATGCCGTGCCATCAGGGAAGAAAAAATCCATTGATGGAATAACCTGGTCATTCAGTATATTCAGGGAGTCAGCCGACCTCGTTCTTTGGGCACATAACGTTGCTGAACCTAGACCAGACCAACTGCAGCAACCCCAGGTCATAGCACTGCCCCCCACAGGCTTGTACAGTAGGCACTAGGCCTGATGGGTGCATCACTTCAGCCGCCTCTCTTCTTACCCTGATGCGCCCATCACTCTGGAACAGGGTAAATCTGGACTCATCAGACCACATGACCTTCTTCCATTGCCTCAGATTCCAATCTTTAGGCTCCCTAGCAAATTGAAGCCGTTTTTTTCAGATTAGCCTCACTGACAAGTGGCCTTCTTATGGCTACACAGCTGTTTAGTCCCAATCCCTTGAGTTCCCTTCGCATTGTGCGTGTAGAAATGCTCTTACTTTCACTATTAAACATAGCCGTGAGTTCTAATGATGTTTTTCTACTCTTGCCCTTCGACATCTTGCCCTTCGACAAAACAACATTTCAGGAACCCAATTCAGATCACATCCCGCTTCATGAAAGCCAACCTCAACTGACATAATAATCGTGGCTTAAAGAGGGTGATGTGACTGGGTGTGGCAGAGATAGACAGGAGATTTAATTTAAAGCAATTAAAGATGAATTTGACAAAGATGCAATGATGTCAATTCTTTGTCTTATTTGTGCTGTTGCGTTGGTGTTTGTGTGCATGTGTGTGAGTGTGTGCATGTGTGTGTTCACCACAGCAGTGCTCAAAGACTTTTTGCAGGGATCATTAAGCACCAAGTTACTGAGGAAAATATCTCATCAGCTCATGAGCTGCACACCGGGGAGAGGAGCAACAGCATCTGTGGCCGGCACCACAAAGCAAGTCTCGACTCAAAACTTTTAAGCCTGGATAACAGGTATCACGATGCTGGCTACCAACCATCTCTGGAAACAAAATTTACTCAAGATGTGTTGCAAAAGGAATCGTACTTTTAACAGTCAATAACTAAAACTGTTTTGTGCAACAACGCTCTGAAGGCTCTGTTCCCACCGCAAGGCAAATGGGGCACATATAAGAATTTTCACATATGTGACCCAGCTCATGACAGTGTGAACAGCACCAATCTTATCTTTTACATTCAGATGTGTTCCACTTTCATATTGGCTCCTAAAACAGATACTGGTCAGAATTATTGCAACTTACTATTTTCATTGATTGATCATCCAAACAGACATTTGTGTCAAGTGGATTTCATTTATATAGCTTCAAATTAAAACAGAAGCTTTTTCAAGACACTTTTCACAAAGAGCCGGTATAGACTTCAAATGTACTCCCTCTGTGAATACTAGCCAGAAATAAATAGGATCTGAGCAATACATCTAAATTGAGCACTAAGGCATGCAGTGTAAACCTAGCTTTATTTTGGTGTGAATCATAGAGTCTATGGTTATGAAACCCACTGAGGTTAACTGCAGGTTAACCGGGCAGCATGGTGATCAAACCCATTTACAAAAATGCCAGCTTTGAAAACCCAAAGAGCCTCAAATCTAACTTTGTGATACAGCCTCCCGAACGTGTTAATGTGGGTAAATTTACAGGATGACATGTAGCTTTGCAGAAACTTCCTCTACACTGAAGAAGTTTACCAAGACTCAAGAAAGATATATAATTACCACAAGCAAGAGTAAACAGAGATCATAGGCTAATGAGTCCTATTATTTTCTCCCACCGCACAGGGTGTATACTTAACCTGTCCTCTTCCTCAGTACTCAAGGTACATAATCCCGACCGCAATACTAATTGTTATGATTTCCCAGCTCTGAAAGACTCTGATAGGGAGCTTTGTTTTTTTGTGAAGTAAAGTGGGAGTGAATCAAGATAAAGAAGGCCCTATTTTAATCACGGTCTTACAGCAATAAAGAGGAGGAAAGAGTATCCCCTAAATACTACCACACCTGCAGCAATCTTTCCATCCGCATTTAAAATGTTCTACATCTTCAGCCTCAATATACACTGAGCAGATTCTGCAGAAGCTGGCCTTTTAACCTGCTCAAAATCAAACATAAGTACATATATTCCCTTGGGCAATTATTTTTTTCCTTTGGGCATGTCCTTACACACTTGGCCTATTAGGGATGCAAACTCATCAGGTATGAAAAGATGACTGGAAACCAAAGCCCCACACCCCCAGGATCAATGTGAGCAGCACTGCAATCATTTTGGTTGTATTCCTGCATATGGCATGATATTTTTTGTACTGAATGACTAATTAGAGAAGTACATTTTAAATTTGACTTACTGTATAAAAACTAATAATGGTAATATTTGACATTGACTTCACTGTGACAAGAAAAAACAGCCGCCCAACATTTAATATATAGAAAATAACTTTTTGTGCATGTTTTTCACTTAAAAAATAATCAGGGTAATGGGTCTAAATTATACTAAAGGGTTAATAGCATTAACATAGGATTTCAAACATAGGAATACTGAATAAAGGCCCCTTCCTTCCTACAGCCACTGTCAATTTCTGTGTTTGTCTATCCTTTCCTCATAAAGAAAAATGTGAAAAGGTGAAGTTCCGATGTATGAAACTATTCAGAAGAAATCTGTTTTTTTAGCATAAATCTAATGATTTCCACCACCATGTTGATGTTTTTTTGACTGCAGGCTCAGTGGGAGTCTGAAAAACATGGAAGTATTGGACATGACAGCCCACTGAAAGCAAGTAATTACATTATTACACGGTCAATTTATTACACGCTAAAACTCACCAATGACTGGAGGAACTCCTGCATACTCAGATTAAGGAGTGATTTCACTCTGCATAATGGATGAGGATAAACCTTCAAAACATACCAGGACGAATCGGTAAGATTTGGATTGCGAAGTGTTCAGTGCCCAACCATAAAAGCTTTTAATCTCCTAAAAGTAGTTTTAGTCATTAGAAAATCTCCTAGATGCATTCAAATCCAGTTATCCTTGTTTTAAGTAACCAACTTTGTCAGAAGGAGAAAACTCAAGTGAATTTGCCGAGCACTGACCTGACGTTCAGATGAAAGGAACACTGTGTGTTCGTATCCACCCTCATGTTACCCATTTGGTTCCTGGGGAACTCTCAAAGGGATGATGACACATTCTCCTCTGGAAATAAAAAGTCAGATGTTTAATTACGCAATGCTCAATTAACGAAATGTCGCTGAAGGACAAATTACATTTAGAGGCATCAAAACCGACTGTCAACACTGGCTTTAAATGTGACCACATTGTGTTTATCTGGTTGCTTTATAACAGAGAGTCAAAACCCTTTGCTCCCACTCATTGCAAAACTTGTTAGATCCGCCTGTGATACATTCAGCTGTGTTGCATCACAAGAAATGTATGAAACATATGAAAGCATCCATCTGTAGCCCTTACTGGCGCCCCATTGTTTTGCATGTGGTCAGATAGGCCAACAGCAGTAAGATAATATAAGCCTTTGATACTCTGTATAAAAACATCTGAATAACTGAAATAGTGTACCCATGCCCCATTTATATTAAACTTGAAGAGGAATTTGATTTGAAAACTCGGTATCACTAAATAACAAGTCTGGTCTAAAACTCACATTTTTAGAATGACCTTAACTTGTACAATCGTGTATTGCCTGCTGTCTCTCATTCTTGCATTTATTTGTTTTTCAATTGACAAATTGGGCAGCGGCACCCAATAGTAAGATCATTCAGAAGATACTTGCGCACGACTTGATGACATCAGGGGTGAGAGATCCTGAGAAATGACTGGTGTGGGTATGACGACAGTGACCGGCAAGTATAAATACTGAGACGCGAAGTTATCCTCTCATACCTCCAGACTCGGCCTTCACAGGTCACTAACTGCTACGAGAGGCTGAAAGACTGTGGACACTTCCCTGGTGAGTTTTTACTTTAGAATAACCAATGTATACAAGGTAAATGTGTCTGTCTTGTGTATTAACAGCTCCGTGTTATCCATCTGTGTAGGTCAGATTTATTTTTGCGTTGTTAAAAATTCATCTCCGAGTTTTTTTAGGCAGCGTTTCCATCATTTCCCATTTTTTATTTCCGAAATACAAGTTTCAAATTCGGCTGATGTTGATTGTTTTTAGTGCAGTTTGAGTCGGGTTTTTTAAATTTCTTTTTAAACTATTTTCTTGGTTTTAGCAACATTAAACTGTTCGGAAACCATCATAGACAGCCAACTGAATTATTTTTGTTCCGTTTGCAATGAAAAAATCTCCTCCTCATCTGAAAGGACGCGTATAACAATCGGTTGTTGTCCTTGCCGAAAGAATACGACTCGCGGTTTTGATATTAAAAATCTTCTTAAAGATATACTGTAGCCATATTTTTATGGAGTTTTCATTGCTCACACATTCATTTGATATCTTGTGTCATACCGTTTTTTATAGATCATAATCTATTTCTTCATCAGAAGACCACCCACATTACCATGAAGTCGACATGTCTGCTCATCTTGGCTTCTCTCGTGGTCTGCAACATGACTGTGTGTGGAGGACAGGGCTTCCCCGCTGATGAGGAGACGGACGGCAGGACCATTGACGACATCATACTACAGAGAGCAGAAAGTCTCCTGTTACGGTCCATTCTCAGAAAGATGCAGGATGAATACGGCAGAAACGGTGTGTAAAATGGATTTTGTGTTGGATCAATGTTCCAGGAAATGATATTTGGTGTAAAAGAGTTCCAATAAGTATCTAAAAATGTTGGATATTCCAATTTTAAAACGTAATTTTAATAAATTCCATCACACGATGGAATTTATATCTGGGCTATGTTAAAATGGGAAGGCTTTAACTGACTGCAACATTTTCTAAGCCGTTTTAACACGTACTTTTTGTTTTTAATGTAGATATGATTTTGCAATCGTGAAGAAAAAGGGTTTGTAAATATTCTTTTAAAACGTGAACATTGATTAATGGTCTTGCTTCAATGCACGGAATGTGGACCAAGGCTAAACTGATTGGTGCGTAATTTACGCACGGTCTAAACAAGCTGGAGAAACATTTTTTAGCAGTTAGGAAGATAACTAAAACAGTTTTGTGCAACAACACTTTGGTCTACTTTAATTAATCTAAATGTTTTCCCTTTTTCAGAGGGGTCTTCTTCTCAGACAGAATGGGTGACAAAACGACAACATCCCGGTAAGAGGTACATCGAGGATTTGGAAAAGCGGCAGCATCCGGGAAGGAGAGAAGAAGATGAAGATGAACAGTACTTGGATGTTCAAAAGAGACAGCATCCGGGTAAACGCGAAGATGAAATGCACTCTTTCATGGAGTTCCAGAAAAGGCAGCACCCGGGAAAGCGCGTCACCATGGAACACGTTTCTGAAAACCCTATAGTGCTCCTGAGTGAACTTTCGAAACGGCAGCACCCGGGGAAGCGCTACCTGGTGCTGCACAGCAAACGCCAGCACCCAGGTAAGCGCAACTTCGAAGATGAGGAGGACGAGGGGGACTGGGATGCGGATGCAGATGGAGATGGAGACGAAGAGTTCGCCGAGTTAGAAAAGCGTCAGCACCCAGGGAAACGGTTTTTGGATAACTCCAGTCCGGATTTTGGCACAAACAGTCCCTGTGATGTATTGGACCCTACGAGCTGCAGCAAGACCAATCTGCTGCTCGACTTTTTAGACAACATCAACAAGAGCCACGCCGAGGAGAAGAGACAACACCCGGGTAAAAGGTTTGCACCCGAGGAGGATTTAGTGGAAGCAGAGTAGGTTCAACACTGGTCTGATGTGCGTGTACTGCTGTATTGTAAACAAATAAATGTGTAAATGAAGTGACCATAATGAATTATTAAAAATGAAAAAAGAAGTTACACCATTTAATCTTTTGTGCTACCGTTTTTCTTTGGGTGACAAACTGTATCATCATTGCAAAACTTTTTTTTTTGCCATATCTTAAACTGTATTAAGGAAGAATTATTATTAGAAACATTAACTCTTTATTTTGTTAATTAGTCTATTATGCTAAAACCAAGTCCAAGAATGACAGCATCAGTCTCCTGGCTTTTGCGATGTTGCCTCTGTGAGGAAAAACATGCTTGTCAGCTCAAATATGATCCATGGAAGTGGGTAATGTTTAAGGTTGTGCAGAGGAAATCCCTTTATTGGTTGATTTATGTTTATTTGTTTTATACTTATGTAAAATATAATGAATACCACCGCAACTATAAAGTGTCACTGATTATTTTTCTACATTTAAAGTGCATGGATTACATTTATTTAAGCTATTGTTGTAAATTCAAAGTTATACCTTTGCCTTAAAGTCAACCACCAATGTATTTGTTGGACAATAAAACGCATTGGTAAAAATGTATCTTGCTTAAGTTGCAGTAATTCATGCCTCAAGTGCACTATTAAAGTATTTTAAATTGCCTAACCCAACAGGTCTAAGTGTGTAGTCCAACAAGGCAGCCAATGTCACTTAGCCTGATCTAATGATTCATGCAATTCAACAGCACAGACAGGGGCAGATATCCTCCTCTCACTTTAATTGGGCTCATTCCATCACAGCAGCTGCCCACAGGCCTGATCAATATGCACATTATTTCTGAAACATGGGAGCATAGATGGAGACTTTATGGGAGAGGAGCTCCACTAAATGGCACACACAACATTCAAACCCAGCAGTAATGTTTCAGTGGAATGAAAAACCATTAAACAATGCACATAATGCTAATACTGAAGGAAGAATTTCAGCAGAATAAACTCAGGAGGGAGAGCTGAATCCATCTGGTTCTTCTGCACACATAAAGCAATTTCTTGTCACGATGCAACACAGCTGAATGTATCACAGGCGGATCTAACATGTTTTACAATGAGTGGGAGCAAAGGGTTTTGACTCTGTTATAAAGCAACCAGATAAACACAATGTGGAGATCTCTAAAGCCAGTTTTGACAGTCTATGGTTTTGATGAATGTTATTCTAAGGAGATTTAAACCTTTTATGGTTTGGCACCACTGAACACTTTTCAAACCAAATCTTACCAAATTGTCGTGTACGAGCTGTCGAATACATATTTAAGTAATTATTTCAATTTCAATTATGGCAACATGAAATGCCTCAATGGGCAAATTTATACCAACTTACATATAATTCAGTTAGGTCCTTTGTGGCTTTGGAGTTTCTTTGATGTTTATGTAAACTTTTGAATAGGTTCATATCTTAGTTTTTTTCTGTTTTAGGTTTTTCAGCTGTAAAAATGAGGCAAAGTCGACTTGTGACTGCTCATTACAGGTTATGTTTAGTCTAAATGGGATATTTCCTTTTAGATTGTGTCATATGAAGAAGTTTGATGAAGTAATTTGAAGTGTTGTAGTCATGAAGCTAAAACTAACCAGGACTTAACAAAAGCAAAAAACCAGGAGAAAATCTATTAAACATAAGTTTAGGTAACAGAAATACTTTTTCATAACACATTCAATCATCATTAGATGTATGTTCCTGACCCCAAAGGTTGAGAACGGCTGAGTCAGTCCAAGTAATTATACTTTCATATGCCTATATGACTACTACCTACTGTATAAGAGGCCTCAGGGAATAAATGAGCTTTAAATTGACCTCATGCACATGGCATTTAGTTTTTTAGGAACTGAGCTGCAGGCTAAAACAATACAACGTTTATAAAACCATACATTGAAAGTGAATTAGTTAAAAGGTCCAGATTTTGAACCATGCATTGGGCTAGGTTATAATGCAGGATTCATGTTTAAGGCTCTTATCACTTCAGTTCATTTTAATGCAAATTCCTGATCAATTAATAAAATCGAACTCAACTGACTCACTTTCCTTGGGGCCCATTGCACACCAGCATAATTAACTAAGAGAGAGCACACTCAACCAGCACAAACTTCATGTCGCATTAACTAGCCATGACAGGAAAACAAAGCAGAATCAAACACATAACAAAAGCACAATGACAAAAATGAATGATAGACTTACATTGTTATGATAATAGCTCTGAGGTCCACAGGAGGGAAGCAAACTTTTTCCTGCATGAACCAGTCTGATAGTTTGTGATTGGGATGATAAGGACAAC
Organism: Eleginops maclovinus; assembly: GCF_036324505.1. NCBI lineage: Eukaryota > Metazoa > Chordata > Actinopteri > Perciformes > Eleginopidae > Eleginops > Eleginops maclovinus. The sequence continues at coordinate 18,934,315 of NC_086349.1, read as the reverse complement.
AATTAAACATGGAGATGGGAGGAAGTGGAACATCCCAGGAGAGTAATGGGTTGAGATATTTTTAAGCCTGGAATCACGAAAATATTCAATATTAGCAAATTCCCGGAAATCAGGGGTCATTTTGTAAAAAATTTGGAGGAAGCACAGACAGGTGCTGCACGTGTGGAGAGGCTCACAGCGCTGCTTACAGGCGAGGTGAGGTATTGAAACCGGAAGTCGATGCAGGAGACTTGAGGATAATTTAATAAATTTGTCAGGCAAATTAGAGTTCAGGATGTTTATACCTTGCAAAAAGGTTCATGTTCAAGATTGTTAGGCTATAGTTGTTCACATTTTACAAGTAAGATGTTACAAAACTGAGAAGTAAGACAGCAGTCTCTGATTTTTCAGACCACTTCTTAAGTAATTCCTTAGGAAGTAGGTAATTATTAAAATAATTGAGTTATTATGTTGACATGTGATTTATTATGTATTTTGTTGTATAAGAATTTATTTTACTTTAGCACATTTTCTCATTGTCAATTTGATAATTGCATTGACCTGCAATTTCGTAAATCAAAAGTAAACCTTAGAGTAACTTCAGTGTGGATTCTTCCGGTGTGAAGTTATTGGAAGTTTGCAAATCCATATTTTTTGAAGTAACTTCCCCAGCACTTCTTGTTTGAATTAAAGACTGTCCTTGAACCTGCGTTATGTAAATACACAGTTTCGTGTCTATTGTCCGGTTTGTCCCTCTTCGCTTGCCTTACCCACTGAATGCTAATCACATGACCAGACAGGGCTGCTGCTGCTGCTGCAGCTGGTGTTGTCGAGCTGTCACAGAGAAACTGTCAAACACACACTTATTGGATTCATTTGTAAGTACAACTAATCCACCGTGATAGAAATATTTTTCGCGTTTTTGTTTTTGCTAAATTGTCATTTATTTATGTCCGTGTGATGAACAATGAGATCAGAGAAAAGATGGCTAAAGAAAGCGACAGATGCTGTTAGCATTTTGTAGCTAACGTTACAATCGGTGATCAGTGTAACGTTGTTACAAACATATTAAACTACAGGCTACACCTTTAGTCTTTATTAGGTTAATATGGAAATAGCACATGCTGGATAAAATAGGGCTCGCTTGCTGTCAGAAAAGCAAATAACGTTACTTATTGTTTAGTTAGCTAGGCTAGCCTTTCAATGGGTGGGTTAGGTATATTATTATATTAACTTAACGTTAACATTACTAATAAAGCGTTACATGCATTTGAGTCGAACATCTGTAACGTTAAGTCACTGTTATAGTTGTCAAATGTGTGATGTGTAAGATTTTTGCAACTTATAAAACAGTAACGTTAGCTTGTTAGCACAGTTTTCTGTAGAGCACCAGGACGGGTTGTTTTCTAATCTGTTAGATCTTTGAGCATCTTCAGTACATCATTTTGATTAAATACTTATAGCCTCGATGTGCTTTGCCCCATTCACAGGGTCCCACGATTTTTGTCTGGCATGATGGAGTCATTATGGGGTGGATTGAACACCCCGTGAAATGTGGACCGAAGCAAGAATCTCCCACCTTGCATCTTTTTTCCCTAACCACATCCTGCCGCTGTCATGGCCTCCAGTTATCCACAACCCTTTGAAGGAACAGGTGAAGTGAAGGAGGGCTTTCTCTGCCCACTTTGCCTGAAGGACCTTCAGTCATTCTACCAACTCCAAGCCCACTTTGAAGAGGAGCACTCTGGGGATGACGGCAATGTGAGGGGACAGCTCAAAAGTGAGTCCTATTGATTGTTATTGAGGATTCTGCTCACAGCCACAAAGCCATTTGAGGCTTATCATGTTTTACAAAACAGGGTCTTAAGAAACAAAAATAACTTAGTGCTGAATAGTTTAGCAAAAAAGCAGCATTGCCTTACTAAAAAGCAGTATATGGTATGGTTTGAATTTGATAAAAAGGCACTGCAGTGTTTGACTGGGGGAAATTTGTTGCCAGGATGAATTGGCAACATATTCTGCTGCAGGGAGGGACAGTAGATTAAAGCGGAAAATTGTGAAATCTAGAGAGGAAGGACCTCAGTTGGAAACAGGGGCATGAAAGGGGATTAGCTCTCTGATTTGCATGCAGCTATTTGGTTGAAATTAAAACAAATTATAAGTGGATGTTTTTGTGGATATTGGGTGTAACAGTGAAATGATTTTATTTGTGCACAGGTTTGGTTCAGAAGGCAAAGAAAGCCAAAGACAAGCTGTTGAAACGGGATGGAGATGACAGACCAGATACAGGCAGTTATGAGTCCTTTTACTATGGAGGAGTGGACCCCTACATGTGGGAGCCTCAGGAACTGGGTGAGAATATAAAACTGGGTGGAAATAAATCCCCACTCCACCTTTTTAAATGTTCCTTTTTTTCACACCTTAAAGCTGTAACCACATGATGAACTCTTATAGTTTCCTTTCTCTTTGTTTTGTAGGAGCGACCAGAAGTCACCTTGACTTCTTTAAAAAACACCGGGCAGCCAGGATAGATCATTACGTCATTGAGGTCAACAAGCTCATCATAAGACTGGAAAAAGTATGTTTACAAAAGCATCACAAATCATTCACACCATGAATCTTTTCCTGTGGTTGTGAATATTACACTCATATGGGCATTACTGTGTAAACTCTTTTACAATAAAATGATGTTGTTTCAGTTGACATCGTTTGACAGGATGAACTCTGATGTCGCCAAAATTAGAGGTTTGTCCACATGTTTTTATTAAAACTCTGAATCCTACGAGTGTGTTGATATAAATGATGTAATATAATAAATGAATGAGTGCTCATCCTACTTTATAGCCATTGAGAAGTCGGTGGTGTCATGGGTGAATGACTCAGATGTCCCGTTCTGTCCTGACTGTGGAAACAAGTTCAACATCCGGAACAGGCGGCACCACTGTCGTCTCTGTGGGTCCATCATGTGCAGGAAGTGCATGGACTTCATCCCTTTGCCTATGGCTCGTACGTATGAACATATTTCTGCCAAATATCAACAGTTCAATTCAAGGTTTGCCATGTGTGTCTCCATGCTGTGACAAGTTCACCTTTTATCTGTGCACAGAAAAGCTGATCAGTGGGATACGAGGTGCCCTGTGTGTACCTGGAAGCCCCATTCATTCCCAGTCCCCCCCAGCAGGAGGGGGCGGCACTGGGATGGGCTCCAGGAGAGGCAGCATCAGCAGCCTGAGCAGCGTCACCTCCATGCTGGAGGAGAAGGACGACGAGAAGATCCGCTGCTGTCACCACTGCATGGACACGCTGCTGAAGAGACAGCAGAAGTTGGAAGAGAGGGACCACATGCCGGATATTGTGAAACTTTATGAGGTTTGACACATCAAACAATATTGTAGTGGAAATAAGAACACTACAGTTTTTACAATACGTCTGTTTTCCTGTTCCCAGAGGTTTGTGTTTTCTTTCAAGCTCTCCTGAGTTTACACTGCTGTATCCTTCCTGTCATTCAGTGTTTGGCTTTTGGGGTTTCCTGTTGTTCACTTGTCTTCTATTTGTCTTCCTGTCAGAGACTGAGGATGTGCATGGAGAAAGTGGATGAAAAGGCTCCAGAATACATTAGAATGGCAGAGTCGCTCAAGTACGCCCAATTAAATAAACACAAACATAATAATTTAGTAAGCAGATGAGAAATAATCTTTGATACTGGAGACTACTTGCTTACTGTCATGGCTGTATGCTTTCACAGTGCCGGAGAAACTACATATAATCTTGACACTGCTGGTGGACTGAGACTGGAAGTACAGAAATACTACGAGCTAATCGATGCCCTGAGGTAGCTATCAATCAATCAAATAACAAAACTGAACAAAAGTTTTCTCCCATGTTGTTGAATATGGAGTTCTTTGTTTTCTTCTCAGTAAGAAGATTTTAACACTAGGAGCAAAAGATGATCCACCACCGCGTCCAAAGTCCCTTCAGCTGCAGAAGATGATCCGCTACACAGCAACACTATTTGTTCAGGTAATATTCAGGCAACATCCCCAAGTGGGGCTATACTGGGGTTCCCCATGAATCACTCCACAATTACAGTACTCCTGCTACATATGTCTTTCCAATTTGATCCCTCCTTTCCCTAAATGGTCCCCTTCTTCTTGTCCTCCTTCTTTTAGGAGAAGCTGTTGGGTCTCATGTCTTTGCCCACTAAGGCTAAATATGAAGAGCTGAAAGAAAAGAGGAAACAGGAACAAGAGAAGAGACTCCAACAAGAAAGACTGGTGAGATTGTGTTCTCTTACCACTTAGTCTTCATCTTCATTCATAACAAATGTTTTACCCCATATTTCCCTGCTCAACAGGTCACCCAGGAGACCCTGAAGAAGAGGCAGGAGTCTGAGAAAAACCGTCCAGCTCCAAGTACCAACGGAGAGCAGCCGCAAGCACCTAGAGCTCCACGCATGACCAAAGCTGGCGGATGGTTGCCCTCTGCAGACTCCGACAATATTGAGCTGGAGGACCCCCTCCTGCAGCAGATTCAAAACATACAGTCATTCATTCGTCAGGCACGCAAGGCCAATAGAACAGACGAGGTAGCCATGTTGGAGGATAACCTGCGTCAGCTGCAGGATGAGTACGACCAGCAGCAGACCAGCCTGGCCATCGCACTTTCCCAGAAGATGGCCAAGGAGGAGAGCTTGCAGCAGGGGGAGCTTGATCGCCTGGAAGCGCGGGAAAGGGATGGGCGGGAGCACTGGGGCCCAACTGTGGGCTCCAACCAACCGTCCTTCACTTGGGAGAGGTCTCTGGATATCAGCACGCCAGCCGGCTTCCAAGGGGAGGAAGACCCTGAAGCAGAGGACCTGACTCCGAAAGCTGAGAGTCCATCCTCTGTAAGAGCTTTCCCTGCTGTCACAAGCCAGGAGGAGTCACCTCCCCGGTTAAGGAGCTTAGGGGGGCATGTAACACCGCCTGGTGGTGAAGGGCAGAACAACACCCCACTTAACCCTTTCGATGAAGAAGAGTCTACCCCCACTGAGGAGGATTCATCCAACCCCTTCTTTGAGGACATAAAGAGAGAACACAAAGGGGTGAGCAACGGGAAGAAAGAATACAACCCGTTTGATGAAGACGAAGAGGTGGAGGAGGAAGCTCAACCAGCCGAGTCCGCATCAGGCAACCCCTTTGAGGAGGACGGCACTACAGACACAGGCAACCCTTTCCTGGAGGCGTCCGGGAGTTCTCCAGGAGTCCCCAACAACCCCTTTGAAAGGGAAGATGATGAGGTTTTGCCCGACGTGGACATGATAGAGGAAGAGTTGCTGCTGCAGCAGATTGACAACATCAGGGCCTACATTTTTGATGCCAAGCTCAGCGGGCGTCTCGATGAAGTGGAGCTCCTGTCTGAAAACCTCAGAGAGCTACAGCACACCCTTACAGAACAAAAAAAAAAGAAGCACTGATACCGTCCACACAAAACCCCTAAGATTACCCACCTGCTACTTACCAAGTCCTGCAAGGCTAGCTCACTTTACATGACTAATGAACCCACTGAGTTTAATTTGGGGGAGGTCTGCTGAACCACAAAAAGATTAGTCACAAATTGAAATGTGTACTAGAGCGTCCTAGTCTGGTTTGACTTCCTTAATTTCCAACATCTTTCTAAACCACTTATCCTGTACAGGGTCACAGGGGGCTGGAGCCTATCCCAGCATGCACAGTTTTTAAGCACTGCAACTAAACATCCATGTGTACAGGCATGTACTGAAGATATTAACCCTGCAGTATCAGGGACAACATGAACAATGGAAGACAGAAGAATGCTACTTACATTTTTTTTAATGGGACAGTCAGACGGCGCAAGTTACGAACAAAGTCAAAATGTAACTGTGGCCAAGGGAACAAACGGAAGCCATGAAGTGATTAATGCATGTTTCAACATCTGTGGAGGAACAACTTTCTTTTCAATTCTGCGAAAGTTCTTCCTGTATTCCAGTCAAACAGACTTTGACGTGTAAAATCAGTGGAGTTGCCCTTTAATTTCATTGATCAAAGTACCATCTATTCCCACATTAGTTTATATTTGGCTCGTGATTGAACCATTAGCACACCATGCTTTAATGTTCTAACTGGGCCATGAGCAACATTACCACAATTACCACCAAACAACCATCTGATAATAATTAGACGCATTTGAAATTAGACTTATACCACAGCAGTGGGGCAGCCTATTGTTTGCAGGAAACTGATGATTCAATGCAATGTTATATATTCACATTTAATCCCAGACTTAAATGATCTATTCAGTCACAATTGTTGGTGCAAAGCCACTTTATAAGGGAAATTAAAGGCACATTTCACAGAATCGGGCCATTATTGCTGATCCTGTTATGTAAATGTCCCACTGACTATGATGACATTATCAGAGGGAAGAGCTTTTAATCCCTAATCATGCTTTAAATAACAGACACATCTACATCTGCAATACACAGTCTATGTTGAATATGTATTTTTTATAGCAGCTATTCATTTCCGTTCCTGTGAAAGTTGCTAAAACATGTTAACCTGTTTCTGTTTGCATGGACGTAAGTGTTGGATCTTGTGCATCTAGTCTGTCATGTTGGTCTCGGTATGAAAGGGTAATGTTTTTCCAAGCATCTGAAACACCACATTGAGCCAAATAAGCAGAACAACTACAATGTTTTACTGTACGACCACTAAAAGTTGCGATGTTAATGCTGACAGTGCCACTTCTGATCCAACTGAGCAGTATGTCTGTGTCAGTGCTGTTGATGCTGGTCTTTCTGAAGAGCCAATGGGCCCAGTTTCTCGTATTGCTCAATTTGTTTTATACATTCTGGTGAAATCTCTAAACACATAGCTCCTGTAATGCCGAGATCTGTGTGTGAAGCATGTTATCTGTTTATCAAGTCCATTAAGAGTTCATCCAAACAGCACTCGCCATCAACCAACTGAACACGATCTCAGAAGCACATCATAGCCTACATCAAGACTACAAATTAAGCGCTGGATTTCACTGGAATTATAGCTTACAGATAGTAATCAGAATTTGTAAAGATTTACTTAATGCTCAGCTGCAACATTAGACATGTGTTTGTTTGTAAGATAAATTAACACTACATGAATGCCAGCAAGTATTATGACTCAGTGCTGCTACGTGCTAACATTAACTTGTCTTTCCTGTCAGTCAGAATGTCCACGCTTATCTTCAGACTTACGTTTTGTGACGTTCGCTAAACACTGCTTATCTGTGCTGTCCACAGAAGATGTAAAGTGAATCATGTGACACTGTAAATGTTTTGTGACAGTGAATAACTCCAGGAGCTTCTTCATGGTATATTAGCAGTTTAGCTAATTTGGTAAAACATTTCAAAAACACACTGACATCAATTTATTAACTTTGAAAATCCCATCTCAGCACCAATAAAAAAACCTTTCTCTGTAAAAGGTTCTTCGTTCTTGTCATAAATTTGGTTACGCTTTCTCAGGATTTGGATTCCCCTAATGTTCAAACAGTGCAACAACAACAACAGCAATGTAGGCAAATGTTTTTTATTTTAACATTGCATTACTTTGGTTAGATGTAAATTGCATGTGGATGTGTGGATTCTTCAACCAGGAGACATCACATGTAAACAGGTGTCAAGTGATCCAAACTTCAACCAGTTTTTATCATGTGTTGGAAGGTTCCTGGTGCTCATGGTGGACTCCAGGGTCTCCGTCCAGTAACGTTCGCACAATGCACAGCATAGTGGGACTCCTTTTAATTACTCATATTTACAGCAAAGTATGCAATGCAGGAGTCCTTTTATGTAATCGTACAAAATCATACATCACAAAACCATAAAATTGTCCATTTAATCTACAGCACTCAGCTCTCTTCGGCCTATCACTCCTGTGATGCTGCCATCTTGGTGCGATATTTGCCCGTCATCTCTTTGGGCAGAGCGGTGGTGCTGGGACAAGGCACCTGGCCGTCCACCTCACAGATACACTCCCGCAGACAGTACTTCCTGGGACCAAAGTTTGCCGGGTTTGATTCTTGCATCTTGGCCTGTGCCTCAGCTTGTAACACTTCTCTGTAAACAGAAAGGGGGGGGGGGGGGAGTATATTGAGAGATTATCCAGCAACCGAAGTAAAGCGTCCTTATTCAAAGTCCTTATTCATATTGAGATGTCATTGTAGGAGAAGCACAGAGGTAAATAGAAATAATGGTAGCCTAATTTTGTTTAGCCGGCATGACTTACTGGGACTCTGAAATTAAACACAGCCAACTTAATTAGTCAAATTAATCCAACCCCTAGACAACCCAAAAATATCGGTACTGTACATTCATAGTTCTTTTCAGGTAGTGATCTTATATCATCCATCAGGATGACAGATCAACATTGAGAGAGGTCTAATTAAAAAAAAAATCATTACATAACTTCTGTCATGATTTGCCGTTATATGGCGTCTGGCAGGCGGTACCGCAGCATCAGGACTAAAACCACCAGACTCAGAGACAGCTTTATCCAGCAGGCCATAGGACTACTCAATGCCTGAGCTTGCACTATTTTTATTGTTGTTTTTATTTTACGTCTTGAAATTGCACTGTTGGAGATCCTGTGACCCAAACTTTGCATTCATTCAACAATACAGTAGTTGTGCATATGAAATGACAGTAGTAGACCTTTGAATCTTGACCATTATATAAATACAATTACAGTTTATGTGTTTTGTTGTGATGAGTCCTACAATTATAGTGAAGTGATCCAGTTTCATCATATATTTTATAGTGTCGGGTGAACTGGAGAAACGGTTTCGACATTATTCACAATCCTTGAATCAATCGTATCTTAATATTGAATTACCATAATCACAAGCATTAATAGACATGCCGGTTTATTGAAACACAGCCCAAACTTAAACAAAGAATCTGAATATCTCACTCTGTTTTGCCCAAAATCTTCCTGACATGGTCGGAAATATGTTTGTGGTCCTTTCCTTCAACGTCCACCAGCACTTGCTCTCCATCGTCTGCAAAAGAGAGAAAGGACATTAACCCAAGCTTGGCAGAATACATAATAGTAATGACAGATACTGATGATATTAGTCGATTACGGGTCAAACAGTGTAAGGCTACACACCCAGGTAGAACTTCAAGAACGGCGACGGGGTCATATTTTTGAACATCATTATTTGCACCCACTGGTTTTTGTACTGAATCTGAGGAATATTGAAGAACACAAATTTTCTGCAAAAGAGGGAGAAATTCACAATTTTAAAAATGCAACAGCCTGACTTTCAAAATACATTTTAGAGAAAATAAGGTCTTCTTTTAAGGCAAGTGAAAGGACACAATAAATGCACAGTCAAATTTCCAAAGTTTGACTTAATTGAGTTATTCTGTCTAAGAAAATGAAAATAAAAAGTCCCCATTAATCAGAATCAATATCATGCAAGCACCATATTCAAGTCTGGTGTGCCTGGTTTTGTTTCAAGAGGTTTGTTTAATTTGAGTCATGTATTACTACAGTATGTTGATAAATAGGTCGAACACTTTATCTGATGATAAAATCCACTAAATCAAATTTAGCTGATAGTTCCCGACATTTTATGGACCGACAATTGTCTACTCAAAGCAAATATTTAGCGCACAATTATAGAAAATGTAATATGTCATTACAGACCCATCGTCACAGAAATCACATTTAAGGATCATTGCATACCACTTTTATAATACGGTCGCTAATACATGTGTGTTTCAATAAATATCATCATGAGGAACTGAAATGCACAGAAATATGCAAGCAGTCTGTTTTTAACTGATAGGACGAGACATATCTGCAGTTTGTCAGCTGTGAGTGTGTGTGTTTTACAGTGAAGTGATCTGTTGTCTCTGACCTTGCTCCTTCGCTCAGCTCTCCGTGTGTGTTGTAATTCACAGTCATGATCTTCACTCTGTTTTTAAATACGATCTCTCCCTTCTGGAGGTATTCCAGAGTCCTCCTGATCGGAAACCTTCCTTTCATAGGCATTTTAAGCTCTTTGTTTTATACACAAAATACCATGCAAAAAAAAGTCTGTGCCTGCGTCGCACAAGCAAAGCACACGGACAGGCGCCTATTGATGACGTCGTCGTCACGTTGGTTTTACGTGTTTTTTTTAATTAACGGGGAAGGGAATCATCAAAGCTCTTTGGAAAACGGAGTTCATAATAAAATTAAATACTGAATTATATATACAAATATTTAAGAAAATAAACTACATGTTAAAACCCTGTAAGGCCTCCGGTTATTTTACAACCTCACTTTAAGTAGTTACTTTATTAAAGTACTTTAATAGTTTTAATTGAATATTAAAAAAAATATGTATAATAGAAATTAATTTCTAAAAACATTTTTAAAATGGTGTTAGTTGCCGCTTTGAAAGATGTTTCTCACTGACTCCAATGTCACAATGTGTAAACCCAACAATCAGATAAATGTTTAATGAATTCTAGCTTTACGGTTTTCTGGATTTTATATTAATAGTACAAAATATAATCAAAACATAAACCATGATACATTACCTACCACTGCTGACAACACTCTTCTGTACTTAAAGTATCAAGTCACTAAAAACAAACATTTTCCTGAAATTAATATTCTGGAAAATGAACAGTTTATTTTTTGTACTTTAGGTTTTGGATGCCAATACATTTTTACTTTGACTCAAGTAACCTTTTGAAAGTTTTACTTGTAATAGAATATTTCTTGAAAAAAACCTACACAGGACATCACATTTAATGAATAAACTGTTGCCAAGAATATTGTTATGTCTTTGAATGAGTAAAGGTTTGAGTTTTTCAGAGAGCAGCTGAACACGAGATCAACATCCTTTACGCATTTACTGACAGCTGGATTTTGTCATGGATAGTTTGAGTTGTGTTTTTGCGGTGTGATATTGTCCATGTTACAAAGGCTTTAGTTCAATGAGAGAAAACTCTGTAATATCCAGTTAAAGGCAAGCATCAGACTTGGGTTTTCAGCAATAATAGACTTAGTCGTGTCATATTTCATAATGAATTATTTATTTCTTTTATAGCATGTGGCTTCAGAGAAGCCAGCCTCAGAGACTGGAATGCTGATTCAGGAGCTCAGTTGATTATGCATGTTCTACATCTTCATTGGTGTGAGGTAGAAATGTGGGGTTGTGACAAACTTGAGCAAAACATTTATGTTGTTTCTAAATCTCAATGTTTGAAGAAATGCATTTCACATAAGCATAAAAAACCAAGAACATTAACATTGTATAAAATTTTAACATAGGATGCTCAAGCCACGAAGCTCAAGAATAAAAAATCTGATGTAATATCCTGTAATGTAAGAGCTGCTTATGGTTAATATTTTAAAGCCACAACATTTAAATATATATTTTTCATAAAGCATTTAATAAAATGCACTTAAGCAACTTCTTCATGCACTGCAATGCAATATAAAATGTGTAACAATGCTCCTTATGAGGGCAGACAGCGACAAGATTATAAAACCTGGCTTACAAACAACATGCACTCATTTTAATGAAACTACACGTACAAAGGTCATTTCACAACAGTGCCTTTACAAACAGTCTGTATGGGTTTTAAACCCCAAATATAACAATTGACATGTACTTTCAAAACAAAATCCTTTTTGACCTCTTTACATTCCTGTTATCATTCATGTTGCTGTGGATTCTGAACCGTTAAAGATTGGGTGAGTGAAAGAATGTCCTTAAGGAAAATGCAGGTCTTTAAAATACCAAAACGTACTCAAGAATGGGTTCCCAAAAATCTTGTGTTTTTTCTTTTGTTGTTTTTTTTTCAGGGAAACCTGCCCAAAAGTACTTTAAGTACACTTAGTATTCAATAAGCACATTTGTTTACAACAAATTAAACTTTTAAAAAAACATATCAAACACAAAGTGTTAGTCAGCATGAACACAGTGGAATGTCACACAAGCTGATTGAAGTGCACAAAGCAAAGAACAAATGCAAGACACAAGTACAAAAACAGTAGCATCGCTACACAAAAATAAACATTTCTGAACTCAAAAATCTTTAAGATATTATCATTCCTTAAAAGAAATGACTGCCAATGATAAATACACATAAAAACGCAGATTGAGAAGAAGTGCCATGACACTGAAGGGACAGAGAGAAGGACCATGTTATTGATTGTCGTAAAGGGAAAGTGATGAGGTGATTGGTTAAAGCAACATATTGATGATAATACATCAACTAGTGTTCTTAAACAAAAAACCTTCTCTAAGCTTAACATCTCTGATAAGTCTTTCAGTAAAAAACAAGAAAAAAGGTCAGTAAAACTTGCTAATTCGACCAATCTGACTGAATTTAAATCAGACATTGGTCATGTTGTAATGCACTGAGTGGTAGGTAAATGCTGTTGAAGCCAGTTCATATAAATACAGAACTATAAAAATGAATCCATTGAGGTTTGACTTAGTTTCATACCTGATGGACGTTTATTTAAATGTATTTAAAGAGATTTTCATTGATGTATTACACCTTTGAGGCATTGTAGTCAGTTTCAAAATTTAAAAAAGGTCAAATTATTACAAAGCGTGTTTCAAATCCTCATTGTATGACATTCACAAAAGTCATACTTTATATTAGTAAAAGGCTGAATTCTCAATTCAACAATACAGTCATTTATATATTACTTTTACTACACCAATGTTACCAAATACCAACATAAAAAAACACTTATATCTCAAAGTACACTTTTAAGGTTTTTGCTCAAAACTACTTTAGTCTTTAGACCAGGGGTGGCCAACCAGTCAGAGACCAAGAGCCAATTACTTGACTGTGTTACTGCAAAGAGCCACATCATACACACATGCTGGATGTATGTCCCCCCACTTCTCTCTTGCCCTCTCTCTTTTGCTCTCACCCTTTCTGTGTCAGGGGCATAGCTCGGTTTTGAAGTTTCGGTTGGGTGGACTTCACATCCTCTAGGGGGGTCTGGGTGAATTGCATGCATCTGGTGCACTTTGAGAGCAAAATTAAGATGCTAGATCTAATACAACTGTGTGGTCTTGGTAAGGGGAGGGGGCACAACTCTCAACACTAATATGAGAAATAAAAAATAAAATACATATATTTTTATTTTCAATTTCAAAATGTTCATTTGGGTGGGATTTAAAACAACTTAGGTGGGCTGAGGTCCACCTAAGTGTTACCATTTTGATTTGACAACTTTATATTGAGTTATTATGGTTTTATCTAAGTTTTATTTTCGCCGTTCAGAAACAAATTTCTCTCCACTGACACATCGCGAGTGCAGTAAAGCTCGCCTCCGGTACTGCAGGATCTGCATTCTGATTGGCTAAAGCACTTCTGTGTCGAAAACTCTGTGTAACGATCGGCCTGGAACTTGTGTGTTGTTAACCCTTTGTGAACTTGGATACATATGCGCAAAAAAAACACACACAATTAAAATTTGATATGAACTGAGGAGCCGCATGAGACTGGGCAAAGAGCCGCGGGTTGGCCGACCCTGCTTTAGACTTTTACATTTTTGAGATTCCACTTCCACAAGAGCAGGACTTCTGTTTCAGCTTATCGATAGAGCGTGTCTGTTATCTGCATGCGAATGGTAAGTTACGTATGTGATCAACATGAGAGCATGGTAAGGCTTAGATAAGACAAAAACAATATGCAAGGCTTAGGTCAGAAGTTAAGGTTCATGTGTCATTAGATCGAAGTGCTATGAAGACATTAAAGGAGTACCACACTGCGTCAGCTCCAGAAAACATTCCTAGTGTCATCCTGGTTTTGTTAGTCTACCGAGGATTCCTGAATGACTATGCACCATGCATCGATACAAAACAAGGGGCTGCTGCAGGATTTTAGACTGGGGTTCAACCCCACGAGAGAAAAAGAAGAGTACCTGAAGTGGATCCTAAAAGTTCTGTGTGTTGGAGCGATGGGCTGTCATTCTGTAGGGTCAGAGTCCTGGCTGTTATACTCAGCCGTCTCCATCTTGAGGATGTATGGAATGATGCTGTCAATGGAGACGTTACCTATCAAGCCGGTGAAGAAGAGCTCCTCTGTGATGCCCGAGTTCATGAGGCGCAGGGCTGGGAGACGAGTCAGGATACGGGTCAACCTGGGAAACAGGCAAACTCATCTAGATTCTTTTTCTCAAATGTGTTTATGGTGCTGAAATCTTCAAGAGCAAAATGTATGTCAGTTAGCCAGACAGACACTAAATCCTCTATACAAGTGAGTCTCAACCTCCTTTCAGGATGGACAGGAAGTAGGAATGTACCTATAGGTTTCCTCTGGGTAGGTTTTCTGCACGTAGTCCTGCAGCTCCATCAAGGCTTTCTCCTGGAACTTCTCAATCTGCCCGCTGCTGTCCACACCTGGGTGATCTGAAGATCAAACAGAACAACATGTTTTTCAAAATGCAAGTCCTTTGTTCTCTCCCTCTTTAATGAAAAACGTTTGATTTGAATGATACCCATCATTTTGAGATAAGCAGACACTCACCAGGGCTGAACAGCACTATAGCTTTCAGGTACGCGTATTCGTAGCTGTCGGTCTCCAGCTTCGTCATGCTGTTACAAAACTCCTGGAACTTCCATATGTGCTCCATCACCTGCTTCACCCTCTCCCCCGAAAGCTTTTCTGGAAAAAGGAAAATGTTTTATATAGAAGGCTTCATGATTTACTTTCAGATTCATCTTGCCTGGCAGGTCCCATCAGCCCAAAAATACAAATCATTAGCAAAGACTGTAATTCGCTGTTGACTTAAGATAGAATTTGTCATGTTTCGTTAAAATCTGTAAATATCGGCGTGGCAGTTGGGCTTGATTGCACAGTGATTGACAGGGCACTGTCTGTCCCATCAGACTGGGCTTTTTTGGGAGGGCGGGGCTTAGGAGTTCATCAAATTCTGAAAGAGGCTGAATAGAGCTATATGCAGGCAGGCAGCAAAAGTTTACATTACAGCATGTAAACATATACTAGTAGTATCCCAAATTACCTAAATAAACCTGAAAAGCTGTATACTAGGGGGCCTTTAACATGCAGTTGCCTTTAATAACCCATTCTTCTCCATCACATTCTAATACACAATGCCTCCAATGTTTAACAATGTAATGAAGCAAGGAGAAAACGGTGCACTACTCCCAAGAAGTTCTTCTACATCTCAGGTCTACCTTATTATGAAAACAACTGATACTATAAATAAAATCCCATTTCTTGACCCCTTAATAAATGCGTGTGTGTGTCCTACTGAGAAATGATGGCGAGGTCTGTGGTCCATACCATCCTGGATGCTGCTCTGAAGGTGGTTGATGATGGCGGCGAGGATGGTAGACAGGTTCATCTCGTGAGCGCACTGAGCAAGACCCAGAGTGAACAACTCGTTCCAGCAGGCCCGCACCAGACTGGTGTTTGCTTCCTGACTGAGAAAGACAGAGACAAGTGGGAAGACAGACAATAATGCAACCTTTGGAACAATTCTCAAACGGGCATTGTCTTTAGCGAATGTGCTTTTCAACATTTTGCACCCTCATCATTGGGTGAGCTACACGGATTCACCCTGTACTCAATATTTTTTCTCAGCATTGAATATTTTAAAAACCAAATTATTTGATCAGTGAAAACTCTTGTTGAGTTACTGAACTCTGCATATGATCCTTTTATGGTTATTTTGTTATGTTGTTGCCTTGGTCTAAAATTAAATTGCCATACTCCTGGTAAAATAAAATAACAATTAATTGCATTCCTGAAAGGAGAATAACTGTATAATTTAAGTCTTCCTGTCTCAATTGCATTACCCAAGAGCTGAGAAGGCAGGGATGGAGCGTGCCCAGTGCATGGAGAGGAAGAGGAGTCTGGATGCTGACTCACAGATGTAGTGTACATTCAGATACTCAGGAATGGGGCTGGGCATAGTCAGCTGTACAAAGAGGAAAAGATCATAAGAGAGGAAAATATAAAACACAAACATATCTAAAGAAGTTAACGAAACATAATATTCAGACTACGGCTTAAGCTTATACACAATTCAAGATTGTAAGTAAATAAACCGTTTTTTCTTTTAAATTATTGAACTTAAATGATGAATAGTAATTAATATCAGATGTGTTATTTGGGACATTGAGTTAGTTGACTCCACCCACCCTAAAGCCGACATGACTGTCTGTGAGCAGGGGTCCTTCCACCTCAATGATAGGGGTCTCCTGGTCTCGACCAATCAGCTGGATGGTTGTTCCACTGACACACTGCCGCTTATCTTCCAGACCCAGTCCAGCGCCTGCCTCAGGGGGGTTGAAAACTTTGGCCAGGGTGTCGAAGGCACTGTGCACAACAAACACACACCTTGAAATGTACGCATCTGACAAGACTCTCTGCTACAGTAATAGAACTTTCTCTCGTAATTTTTTTTGCCTCTGTAGACAAACATATTCAAATTTAGATATTGTGCTTCCAAAGAGGCCACAAGCTTTCACCTTTCACAACAAACTGACTGACCGTGTTATCTCACTGGCAGACTCTTCCTCATGTTGGCTGTCTGAAGTATCCCCATTGTTCAGATTCTCTCTTAGTGAGTCGCTCAGGTTGGCCAATGATGTCACCACATTGGCTAGTGTCCCCAAGTCTCCTAGCGCAGGATCCATCTGAAGACAAATGAAACCATGTAGAATCATTTCCATCAAATAGGTCAGCTGAACAAGGATCCACTATACAAATAAGGGGTCCTACCCTGGATCAAAGCATACAAATGATCTGAAGTGAGATGGTTAAATGGTACTGGAGTAGTGTTTCACATGTTGTGCTTAAAACTGAGGTATTGATTTAGATTTAAAAAATCAGCACCAAAATCTGAACCACTGTGGCTCCTCATTTTTCTTTTCTCCTTCCTACTTTCTGTTCAGAGTAACATTTAAGTAATGTTTCCTTTCTCTCCTACTGTCAACATTAAGGACACAGTAATGTTGTTTGAATAAACTTTATTTGAACTGTCAATGAACAAACTGCACTTGGTTTTCATGCTTACATTCAGTGTGAACATTGAATATGAATGTTTTGGCAAGAAAGGCAGATGGAAACGTGCAGTGTGAGGTAACACGTAGTACAAGATAAATAAAAACAGGTTTTAAAGCTCAAAAGCCTTATTTTGTAGACCCCCATTATACAAAGAACCAAACATAACAGCGTCACAAGCAATACAACCTTACAACATCTCCACAGTGAGGGATAATATTTATATTAGCAGAAGGAAGTAGGCAGCAGCAGAACAGACAGGTAGATATACTTTATATTACATTTGATATATATATATCACTAGAGTAAGTGCTGCCGCAGCTGTACCTTTGAGTCATTAGCCAGGTGCAGAGTACCATCACTCTGGATGAGCGGCTGCTGGATGTTCACCAGCATGCCCTGGTCCAGCAGGCTGGATCTGCAGGAGACACAGAGCATCATCAGAATCCAGTTCACACAACATTACAGGATGATTGATAGAATAACAGAGTTTCTTTAAAAGGACTGATTCCCACTGACCTCGAGCCATCCGTCTCTGTGTCGGAGATAAAGGTTGGTGTGGTGATGAGAGGACTGTTTAAGTCCTTGCGAATGTAAATCTTCTGGGTGGAGGCAGCACAGTTTGCATGCTTCTCTCTGGGCACCACGTCGATCGGCTTTCTCTCACTCTGGACAGCTGAGGATAAACCAAAAGAGAAAGTTTAAGTTTTTATTTTTGCACGCCTATTCAGTCTGTTTCAACCCAATATGTTAACACCGTTCCAGATCAAAAAGATGGATGTAATCTTTGAAAAATGTGCATGCTCCTATCCAACAAAAATATAAAATTCATAGATGTTGGCCTTGAGCCATCCTAAAACAACCTTTTTACTACACCAGCTTTTGCTATCGGTAAGCTCAGATTAGTGTAAATCGTGCAATGACCCAGGAAGCAATGGCACAAGCGAATCCAGAATGGCAAGTTTATTTATATAGCACCTTTCAACACCCTCTGGCCTGCAGACAACTCACTGCTCCATAGCCTCTCTGTTAACTGGACATAAAATGCACACTTTACACTTACGCTTTACATTGTACATTTATATTATATTTTCATTTAATATTCCATTGCATTGCACTATTTACCATCTGTATATTTCTTATTTTTATTTCGATTTGCTACGTTAACGAAAAGAAAAATCCCAATTTGGGATAAATAAAGTATTTCTGATTTCTGAACACAATGCAATTCAAAGGGCAGTACACTGTTTCATACAACAAATGATGGATTTAGTTGTTGCATAATAAGAAGGAAGACATTCAAAAACGTTTCAATGCTTCAACCCAAAACCTCGATAGAAGCAGTACAGCCCCATCCAGACTTTGTGTGAGTAAGTGAACTGAATGTTTTTTGTTGTTATTTTCCTGACCTGCAGACACCCTGATGATAGCTGATTTGTTCCTGAGTGTTTTTTATAGTGTCTTGGATTTGGATTCACACTCACAGTCAGTCTTCATCCCCATATCAAGGCATTTCCTCAACCGACAGAACTGGCAGCGGTTGCGGTGGTGTTTGTTGATGACGCAGTCCTGTTTACTGCGGCAGCTGTAGGTCAGGCTCTTCCTCACGCTCCGCTTGAAGAAGCCTTTACATCCCTCACAACTGACTGCTCCGTAGTGACGGCCTGATCACAGAAAGAAACCGTCAGAGTGTGTGAGCCACTGTGGCTGAGGTGCCACCTGGGATTGCAGACAATATGCAGCAAACACACATTCAGGTTTAGCCTCAGGACACATGACCTTATCCTCACAAGGTAATGCACCGGCCTCTAGCCTCAGTACCTGAAGCCTTGTCTCCACACACCACACAGTATTCCACTGGCTGTGGTCGGTTCAGGTCCCCTGACTGCCCTAACAACCGCTCCATTGACACTGGATCGGTGACGATCTGAAGAGCAAAGTCAAACACAGGCCATTAATCTTGTGTTTCACCTTAACACAAAGTCATAATCATGGTTCTCTGAAAAGCATGACAAATAAGTGCAAAGCTTGGGAGAGAAGGCAGAATATTTAGTTTAAGACAGAGCAATCAAACTGACAGTGATTTTGTAATAAACATTTGACCTCCGAAACTTTATTTTTGGTGTCTTGTGTGTGGGTATTTGTGTACCTGACAAGAACATTTATATATATTTATAAAAAAACAGTTATTCTTTTTAATAAAACAGAACAAATCCTAAACACAAACAGAAGACATAACAATCTCAAAGCCAATAAACAAAACACATAATAAAAAACAGAGAGTAAAAGAAACTAAAACGTCTTAAAGCCTAAACAAAATCACAGAAAAAGAAATTGGAAAGTGGGTTTCTAAGTAAGACGAGATTCAGTTTGCAGCACTGATTGCATATCCCCTCAGTGTATGAATGCAGACTCAGGGAGGGAACGGTACCTGTATCCTTCCTGGCATCAGGCTGTCGGCAGCGGTGAAGATGAGCTGCTTGGTGTTGTGGCTGTCTGGAGAGGCCAGGATAACCTTGCCAGCCCCTGAGCTGTCAGCTGTTGTCAGAATGAACTGCTGTTTGGGAGCAGCGGACGGCTTCATCGCTGTCACTATCTGGATCTTCTGACCTGTCTGCTGGTCAGTTACTATCTGAGGGTGTTAAGAGATGTAAGAGGGAGACAGAAAGAGAGAGAGGTGGAAATAGACATGGTCCAATGGGGTTGAAGTAAAAAATAAAAGAGCAGGGTGACATTGAAGGTGGGAGAGATGAGTCACATGTTGCAACATCTACTTGTTTGTCGTTGCTGCTAAAGCAGAACTCTTCAACAGGTAGCAGCAGTGTCACAGCTCCGGAAGATTTTGAGAGTTACCTGAATTCGCTGTGGCGCTGTGGCAGCTTCAGCGGAGATGACCTGAAAGCGCTGTGGAGACTCATCCATCACTGAGTCTGAAGGAGAGGATGCAACCTACAATTTAAAACACATTTCAACATGCTTCAACACATATAATCTAAAAGTCTGCAACAAATATATTTGTACTTGAGTCCGTTTAGAGCATACACATTTTAAATCGTACACTTTTATATGAATACAAGTCTGACTGTCTACAGAAATGTCCCTATGGCAACTAAATAACAGTAACATCTACCAACCACACAGAAAAAGAAAGAAGCCCCAAAGTAGTTTTAACTTTTAAAAGCCCTCCGACTGTCAGCAAACCACTCATGATTAAAATCTCCTTCTCACCTCTGCCTCGTGCTCAGAGTCCACTTTCTACTGAGAGAGCAGATTCAGGTTGGTCGTCATGATGATGTAGTCATCAGGGAAGTCTGTTTGGAAAGATGACGCAAAAAATCCACCACAAAAAAATCACAATCCAAAGTATGACGTCTGTCAAGCTCTTGTAACGTAGCTTTTTATCAGTGACAAGAATAACTCATCTTTGGAATGGCATAATGGGCAAAAAACACGTCTCTACATTTTATGAGTAAAGAAGAATAATCAGTGATGAATGAAATCATACGTTCACACATAAAATTATGTATTTAGGATAAAAAAGAGATCAAAATGTACAAAATAATTATAACACCTGTATACTGCTACATATCATCATTAACATTAGGTAATAGATGTTCTTAAACATCTCCCCTACTTGCATATTTTCCCTGTGCAGACACCTCAGGTAGATATTTTGTCAGAAAAGTCCAGCCTTTGCTCGACTGCAGTGATGTGCAAGATGAGTCAATGACCTCTGAGTGCGACCTAGACGTGAGATTTGAGAGACCGTTGATAACCAGATTACACTACAGTCTGCTGGAAACTCGCATGGCGCAATATGGCGCTGTAACAAAGGGGGACAACTGATGTTCCTACATAAAAATATTCCACCTTTTATATGAACATACAGTACCTTCAATACCCCTGTGTTTGTTGCTGTCTCTGGTTGCATTGTTAGGTAGAAAACCTGCCGTGTCCTTTTACATGCGCCTTCATTCTGACCACAGTCTCAGAAAGATAAGCTGACAGAGAAAAAAGGTTTCACCGCAAAAAAAACATTATGCCAAAACTAGATAATCTGAAATCAATGTGTTTGAACTTTTGTCAAATGTTTTGCTTGCCATGGGATAGTTTTTTAGGGTACAAAACTAAAATGATAATTTGATATTTGATCATATGATTTTTCTATTTGTTGAAAAAATGCATTCTTTTATTTTTTACAGATTATCCGTTTGATTATTTTTCATTACTTTAATTGTTAATGCTTTTGCTGACATACTTTATATATGAAAATATCTATTTTTTTCATGATCTCCTTATAAACACTTTCCAATACTTGTTCTTACTATAATTACATGCCGCTAATTATTTTTATTATATTTGTTTCTGATTGTATTTTTTAAAATGTTCACTTATGTAACGCTTGAGACTGCTGCTGGAACAAAAATAATTTCCCAATATTGGAATAAATAGAGTATCTATCCATCTATCTATCCATCTGTCTATCTGTCTAATTGACTGCAGTACATTGATGGATAAAGAGCCTGCAGTTGCTCCATGTTATGTTCACTGACCAAAGGGAGGATGCCAGCTGCTCTACGTTGTTCACTGATTGGTCGAACAGAGAGCCCATCAGCTCCTCCGTCCTCAAACGCATCACAACAGAACAAAATGGACAAACTGGCAGTCAGCCAATAACACTGGAGGCGCATCCTTGTGATAAATATATTACAATACTTTTATTTCCAGACAGTACAGCAGACGGATGTTTTTTGCTTGTAGTACATGTTTAAAAATACAGTTTTGTTAAATAAAGTATTAGTCTTAATAACACACGTATGTCCCTGAGATGGCAAAGGTAAAAGGGTCGAATTCATCTGCAGCAGCTCTCCTGTTAGCAGTCACTAGCAAACTGAACACGAGCACCGGTTTGCACTCCTATCTTCTGGATATGTAATTGTATCATGCAGGGATCGATCCAGGATAAGTCGAGGGCATTGTCACATATCTATACTTAGTTAAATGATAAGCATGTCAGCGTAGCCAGACTCCGCCCTGCGCTCCACGCTCCCTGCCCGGATCCCGAGCTGTCAGAGTCGGGCAGGAAGGGAGCTCCGCAGCGGCTAGCTGACAAGCTAGCTGAGATTAGCTGCGCTCTTTTATATTCCGGTATCTCAGACAGCTTTCTAGGGTTTTCAATCCGTCACTGAGACTTACCTGCAGGGTTCGCTGCTCGCAGATTTCGGGCTCTTTGATATTTTATAAAATATTTGTTTTGGTTTTCTTCTGTTAAAGGTCATAGTTCGTGACCCCACACCGCCAGCGTTGATGATGGTTGAGGTTGTTTTTTTTTCCTTCGCCTTCCTCCCTCGCGTCCCCGCGCGCCTCCAACTCCCCCCCACCCTTGGCGCGAGCCAGACTGGACTGACGTCATCATGTCTGACTGACTTTTTCTTGTGTGTTGTAAAATTAATATAATACAATAAAGTGCAGGCTACTATCAGACGTATAAGAGGCAGACTCAAGTTTTTTTTCCTTTTCTGTTACGTATTCCTTGTCTGCTGTTTTCAATAAAATCAAAAAACATATGTCTAAATCATTTGTCCTATTCTTTAAAAGTAATTGATTTATTTTGTCAAGACCCCGGGAACTTAAATAATGAATTTGTTGTCATGGCTTCAAATCTGACTTTATGGGTGATTTTGACATTAAAATAATTATGTGTATAGCTATCTATAATAATAATGAAAACAGTTTTCAATAACTTATCGTCAGATGGTTGTTGTTACAGGGCTGTTTTAAAGAGTTACTATTTAAGCAATTAACAGTAGACTTAACCTTTAAAATGTGCGTCATAAAATAGTATAACAAACACACAAATAAAGTATCAAAAATAAAAACGTTGCAAATATAGTTAATGCTTTTATTCAGCCATATAAATACCAATCAAATGTAATCTTGTTTTTAAAAAATGCAACTGACTGTGTGATGTGGAAACTTTAAGCCTTCAAGAACAATACACGTTTGAGGAAAATAGGGAAAATATTGTGATTAGTAGTTATTATGACGGAAAAGAAGTACATTTCAATTAAACAGACTCAAATAATTGTACAAGGCAAAATATGTTTTTAATAAATATAAATAACTCATCTAGTCACAAAAATCAGCTTTTTTTATTCTTAATTATGCTTTTTTACTGATGAAAGTCTCCAACCACGTAAAAAAACAACCATTTGTGATCTGTAACATCATTTGTATTTGAAAAAACAAGGTATTGCAGCTTTGTTTGCTATACGTTCCCCTACATTTTAAGTTTTGTAAAATATGGCCTGATAAAAATAGGCCTACCTAATTTTTCTACGTCTATGATTTCACGTTTTTGCGTGACCCATTTAAATGCATTTACGTGATCATCGCCAACCTCTGAAAAAAAGGACCTCTGAATGACCGCCAGATGTCGCCCTGCACCACCAGGTGTGCAGGGGAACAAGCGGAGCACGGGCACAGAGATTTAGAAATATACCTAATGATCGTTATGAATGTAATCCTTATGATAAAATGTATGTTTTACTCGGGTTAAAATTGTATAATTTTCCTTCATATAATATGTACATTTACGATGCGAGATTGGCTTTAGTTCATTGATCATTTCTTTAATCAATTTATCTATTTTTAGACCTCCATTTATGTAGTAAGCGTCACTATAAACCTACTAGCAGCTTTAATTGGAATCTGATGCTATTGTAGATACAATAATGTGTTACGAAGTCAGTCAGCTTACACGTTATCCAAAGTATAACTATAATATCATATTGTTTTTAGGTGATCGCAAAACAGTTCCAAAAATATGCATAGCTACAAATGAACTTTCTACAAAGGTTAAAGACGGTCAGTACCGTTTGAATACTATTGCTGATTTGGATGTGGCGTTGAGACAGTTACATTATGTCCAACAGAAACTAAATTACTCCTCAAGAGCAGAGGGAGGAGGAAAGAACGCGGTTGACCATATAAGGGCATACAGTCATCAAGCACACATTCCGTTTGTGGTGAGCAACCTTAGAGGGGTTTTACTTTGTTGTAAATAAAATAAGGGCAGAAATAGCTC
Source organism: Eleginops maclovinus (assembly GCF_036324505.1). Classification (NCBI taxonomy): domain Eukaryota; kingdom Metazoa; phylum Chordata; class Actinopteri; order Perciformes; family Eleginopidae; genus Eleginops; species Eleginops maclovinus. Next base: position 18,910,211 of record NC_086349.1, on the reverse strand, counting down.
CGGGGTGCTGCCGAATCGTTTCATTTGCGCAGTTGCATACACCACACATTAGTAAAGACCGACTGACTGCAGCATCAACACAAGGGTGCCAGCTCCTTTCACTGCAGCGGGGCTGAAGCTTGCACTCTCAGTCACTGCTGCGCGTCACTTACTTCAGTGCAACGAGAAAATCAAGAGAGGTGGACGCGCAATGACAGAAAGGGGATTTTAATCGTGGAGATAAGAAAAGGAGGACCGGTGAGAGGCGAGCTGCAGCAGCTACAGCGGTCCGCAGAGCTGCCTAACGGTAGAGGGGGTTGGCCATGGTCGGACGGGGCCTGTGGGTATGTAAACCCCGGTTTGGAAAAAGGGGCAGCAGGTTTGGTGTTTTACCTTATCTGTGCGCGGCAATAGCGAGTTTAGCCATTCTGGCTCTGCTTTTTGTGGACTGCATCGAGTCATGGGTCACCTCCATGAGCATGAACACGGTGGTGGAGATGCACGCAGCCATCATCCCCCCCCAGAGCGTCCCCCCCACCAGACCCGAGGAGTTTCTGCTCATGCCCAGCCCGTTGGTGTGCCAGCGTGCCAAGCCTTACCTCATCATCATGGTTACTTCGTCTCCTGTCAACCAGAGGGCCCGCCAGGCCATACGGGACACCTGGGGAGGGGAGGTGGAGGTGAGGGGCCTGCGTGTCATGACTCTTTTTATGGTGGGGGTGGCTTCTGACCCCGGACTGGCCAAGCTGCTGATAGAGGAGGCCAGGGAGCGAGGAGACCTGATTCAGGGGCGTTTTCTGGACACCTACTCTAACCTCACCCTGAAAACCCTGTCCCTGCTGGGCTGGGCCCGCAGGTTCTGCCCTCAAGCCCACTTCATGGCCAAAGTGGATGATGACGTCCTGTTTAATCCCAGTGCCCTCCTGCACTTCCTGAACAGGAGTCGTAACCCCTACGAACAAGGAGACTTGTACCTTGGCAGGGTGCATCTCCATGTGGCCCCGGACCGTGACCCAGATAGCAAGCACTACCTTCCTTCAGGAGCCTACCCTCCTTCTGTGTTTCCAGACTATTGCAGTGGTACAGCCTATGTTCTGTCCCGCTCCGCACTGCTCAAGATTTCCCTGGCAGCCTCTGCATCACCTCTATCCACACCTCTGCCCCCAGAGGATGTGTTTGTTGGTTTGTGTGCCCGGGCAGCTGGAGTGATGCCCTCACACTGCCCGCTCTTCTCCGGGGGGCCAGGTGTGCCATACGGGCGCTGCTGCTATCAGGCCATGGTGTCCATCCACCACATTCCACCCAGGGAGATGCTGCACTACTGGGCTGATGTCCACACATCTCGCCCCTGCTCCTGGCTGAGTATCCGGGCTTCTCTGGGGCTCTGCAAGGTCAGGGCAATGCTGGGGACGGCTCTGGGGCTGAAGCAGGGCTTGTGAAGCTTGATAAGAAGAAAAGGAAGGAAGCAAACTGGACTTATTAGGGCTGTGTCTCTATACTGTGAACAGCACAAGTGCTCGACAGGCTAAAAATGTCACTTTATTTTTATAGCTTAATTTTTTTAAACACAATTATGTATTTAACTGTTTGGTTTGTTTTTTTTGCAGAAAAGAGGACAGGCAGCTGGTTGTATGTCACAGTAGACTGTGACATCAACTTTTGTTTTTACATGGACACATTTTTTAGACATAGAACAAAACACTGGCATGCTGGTACTGTAGTATACAGCGAGGAAAAACAGCTGCTTATCTGCACATTGAAACAGGTATTTCACAAAACATACCTGACGTCTATAGGTTGCTACCTCATACAACACCTATGTATTCTATCACCAGGTACTTCTGTTGTAAATATTAGTTTAATAAGATTCCTAAATGCATGATGCTTTAAACTAAAGTACAATAGATATCAAACTACATGCTCAAAACAGAAACTTAGTCACAACTTAGATTCAGTGCAACCTGCCATTAATTGCACAATGGAAATTTGAGACAATAGGATGTATTCTGACAGTTGACAGATACATTTGAATGTCTGTCTTTGAAAGCTCAGTTATTGCAGCTCATTTACTTAAATTAAAAAATATAACCATTAAACTGATGTGATACACAGCTGTATTCCTCATAGCGTTCAGTATTAATTACCTTTCTTTGTAATAGTGAGATTAAACATTGAGTAGTATTGTGAAGAAGTGTTTGGACTGAATTCAGTCAGAGTACAAAAAACAGTTCACAATGTTTTGGGAGAAAGCCTAGAATGCTCCACCCACAATGTTAACAAAAGGAGTGTCAGTGTTTTAACACTCAGCAAACATTTGAAAGAAATGCTGTTAGCAATAAACCGCTCTGTATCTTATGTAGACCTGATGTCTTTTCTTAGAAGAGGAAACCTCACGGAAAAACACAAACAGGAAACAAATCATCATTTTCTCGTAACCTTACGAGTGTCCTCTTTTGTCATCCATAATCTTCCTTACTTTTTTGTTTGTTGTTTACATACCTGCAAACTAGTCACCTTTCGGCGAAATTGACATAGACTGTATAACCGACTGTATGATGAGCAAGAAACAAGTTTGCTATCTTCACAATAAATAAAATCTTTGTTCAAATGACTCGCGTTCCACGACCACCGACCAATCATAAGCAAGATAAACCACAGCGCGCGTTCTTTTACCCATCAGTCCCTCTTGGAGTGGAGTGCTCAGTCATCAGCGAGTGGTTCTTCTGGACAATTTTCGGGATACGTTACAGATACAAGTTTTGAGATAGGTCTAGTTGCAGCTAATCTGGCAAAAACGTTGTATGCTGTATAATTTTAACGTTGCTGAAGTAAAATTATTTTAGCCAAATAAAGTGTATTAACATGCTTAAGCTTATCAGCTTGTTAGGTTGCTAGCTAACCTCAGTGAATTGTGTTAAAGTTAGCCTAGCTAGACCAGTTCTACGTCACCTCGTTCAATGCGAAAAGAATGCGTTTGTGAAGGCTAATCTCCACAGCATCCGTCTTGTTTGGAAGTTTACTAACAAAATCTACAAACGCTGGCGACCGTGTGTAGAGTTTGTTTACAGTGTTCGTAAGCACATATAACGCTTGTCACTGTTGGAAATGACATTATTCATATTGCACTGTGTTATGTACACAAGACGCAGATGCCTTTGAAACACGCGATCTAAAAACGAAAACATATTTTATATGTGGGTCATTATCATTATAAAGTGCCTTTGAGACATTGTAATTTCGATAAGAAAAGGGTAAGATTTCCCCTTACACTTTATAATCATTAAGCTGCCCCTAGGGTGTTAAAAATACATATTGGTCAAGCTTAAACACTTTTTATGAATTAAATACAGAATGTCAAAATATGGGCATATTGCAAAATATGTCCACCCTGTCGGGGACAAATGTAATCTTCAGATATATGTTTTTTATTACATAATTATAATAAAACATACCTTTTCAGAAAGGTCTTTTGTCCCTTTCTAGTTAATACATTTCAGGCAATGGGAAAAGTCTTTGGTAAATACTAAAATTAGAATAAAATTGCAGTTTTATCTAAGCGATGGCCATAGGTCTTCTTTGATTTTAAAATAAAATGACAAAAACAAATCTAACAAGCAAAACTTTTTAATGGTATTGTTTGATAATCATTTGGACATCAGGAAACACACACAGGGTTACTGTATATTCAATACATATTTTGTTTTTTTTCATTAAACTTAAATTTGACAGGGTGGACATTGGCACGAAAATCACATGACAGGGTGGACAAACGCAATTCATTAAGTACAGAAAAACATTAAAAAGGATGAGTTAGGTACAAACTGTACTCAGTTAACATCAGAACACATATCAAGGGTAGGCTACTCATCAGAACATCAGGACATCTAGGTCTACTGTAATTGGTCCTCCATGTACTTCCATACAGATGGCTCAACTGAGAAGGCACGCCTGTTCACAAGTTGTGGTTCCGACATGAGGCACAGAATCTGCCAATCCCCATACCAGTTGATGTCATCACGAGGACTTGGCCAACAGAATTTGTTGATGCCTTTGTTGTGCATGCATTTCACTTTCACATTGTGCTCCTCTACATCAAGAATGATACCAGGGTATCCATCATTGTCATAGTTGACTACACACCATTCACCAATGTGCTTCTCCTCGATGACTTCTGGCCTCCAACTTTTATTCTGTTCCTTCACATTCAAGATTCAAGAGAGTTTATTGTCATTGTCATTGAAGGCAACAAAATTGTGTGTGGAGCAACAACACTGCGTAGTTTCAAGTAGTAGTAGTAGCCTATGTACATAGTCAAAGTGCTTGACCCCCCCCCCCCTCCCATATAAATTGATAAGTAATAATAATTTAGCAGTCTACTCACATGTACTTTTGACTGATCACTGGGTGGTGTCTCCGACAAATGCAAAGCGCTGGCCCTGGACTTTGCTCTGGCTGCTTTTTTTGCCTCTCTCCACTTCTTTCTTTTTGCCCTCTTCTCTCGCTCACTCAGCTCATCAATGCCCTTTTTCTTTCCAGTGTCTCTGTCCTTCTTCCACCTGACCCTCTCTTTTTCAAGATACTGTCTTTTTCTGTCAGGGTCAGCATCACGGCGCTCCCGGTAGCGTTTTGCTATTTCAGCTCCTCTTTGACTCATAACTAAAACAGACGCAAGACACCCTTAAACCAGCAGTCTGACTTCAATTGTTATTGTTAACAAATGGTGTGTATAATGTTATTTTATGACGTTATTATTGTCATTATAGTCAAAAAACTACCCACCTGTCCCCCCTGTCATGCATCATGTCCACCCTATCAGGGAAGTATTAATGACAGGGTGGACAACGATAGGGTTGACATTTTCAGCTAAGATTAGCAATTGATAAGCACATGGGGGCCCCTCAGCTAGCAGAGATAGCAGTAGTGAAGGTGACCTCAAAATAAATATGACAATATTTAAACATTTTGAAAAATAATAATATTTTTTAATATATCCCCATGATAGGGTGGACATGTTAAGCTCGACACCTTGCAACAAGAAAGACAATATGAAGAAAATTGTGAAATTAAGGTGTAAATACTTACTGATAAGGGGTCATGTGTGTCAACCATCACTGAAGAGTGTCAAAATGGTGGTCATGATGTCACCGATGACATCAGCTACCGCATTAAAGGGCCAGTTACAACATAATGACAGGGTGGACACTGATTTGAGGGACATGTATTAAATACTTAATATTTATATTAAATATTTGTTGAAGACTACTAGAATTACCCATTTATGAAAGTTCTTGTCAATAATAATAAGACCATAAAAAATAATTTTAATCTTGTTTAATTTAATGACTTTATTATACTCATAGTTGCTCCCACTATTGTGTGAGGGACATGGCAAAATCGCCTACACACACTTAAAGAAAATGGTACAAATTAATACAAAATAACTCTAAGATGGTAAATATAGTATAGATGTATGTCTTAATGATTATACATTTGAAATACAAACTCAAAACATCATTATTTTGCATTAAATTGAAAATAAATGTGTGATTCTGACTGGGACCTTGAAAGGCACTTTATAATGATAATGACCCATCTAGTAACAATTGATGGCAATTGGCAGGTTTACGATCCAGATTAGGTTCATGGTTGTGAATTATCTATGTAAATCGACTCTATAGATTACACGTTCATTCTACATGTTGAGTCAGTGCCGCTGCTAGCCATTTTGGTGCCCTAAGCATAATTCCTTCATGATGCCCTCCCCCCCCCCCCCCCCCCCCCCCAATAAAAAAACATTCGCGGAAAAGTTTAACTTTTTTATTACCAAACATATAAAACAATAGCAGCAGCAAACACACAGCAAAACAACAAACTTTTGACATTTGAAAGTGCAAACTCCAAAATAAAATATACTTTCTCAAATGCTATGTAAACTTTTCTAAATGCCTGGCTAAACACTATTAATTTCACGCCACACAGTGATAAATGGTCTGAAGCCAGAATTGTTAGCCTACCTAGTGCAATGACTGCTAACTGTTACTGAGAAAGTATTGGCCACCGTCACGTCAAAATAAACCATAAACTGTCTACTATTCAATATCTAAAGTAAAGTAACGGCTAACTGGCATCAGTTACTTGCAAAATGCAGTTATAATTTTTAACAGCAAAATCTCAATTTAGCTTGCGCCTAAGTTATAACACATATTTGAGTTTGCTAACATCAGCAATAACGTCAGCTAGTTCAAGGTGTATGCATAGGCTAAGCTTTACACTAGCTGCACATATTTCCCGTATTTAAGAAAGATTAAACGTGGACACTTACCTGCAAGTGATGCACGGGCATCATCTCGCTGTTTCCTCTTTTTTCTTTTTTCTGCTCCTGACTCCTGTTGCCTTTTCATTTCCAAAAATGTCGAGTAATCCAAAAGACCACTGACAGCAAGGGCACCCACAGGGCGCTTGGGACGCAGATTGTGCAGATTGTGTTTTCGTTTGTGTTTGTGTGAGTGGGGAGGGGAGGGGGGAGGGGAGAGGGGGGCACCATCGGTACCTTTGAGTAGTATGCCTAAAAAGTGCCTCATATTTCTATAGTCTACTGAAATAATTTCGGCCTTATAATTATTATGACGATTTTTCATTAGGCTATTTTTGGTGGTGCCCCCTCGACACTTGGTGCCCTACGCACAGCGCGTAATGCGCGTTATGGGAGCGGCGGCACTGTGTTGAGTGATGATAGCGTAATACAAATATAGGCTATACATACAATGACAAAACTGCCGTGGGCGATATGTTATCCATATCCTTCGTTAAAATTAATGTTCAATAGCTCTATGCCAATGGGAACAACAGAACGTGCGCATTACATATGGACCAATGCGACACGTTCATTACGGCCGTGGACCGATAAACACTCAGTAACGTACGCACACCAACCGGCATTTGCGTGTTTAACACCTTGTTTAACACTGGCATTACCGCCGCTTAACTTAAATAATGAAGAACTGCTTTTAATTACGACTTGGCCGAGATCTTAACGTGCTATTCATGCGTTTCCCATGAATAGCCTACTACTATAACTCGGAGCGGAGCAGGATATAATGCGCATGCGCGGCGTTGCTAGGCAGCGCTATGAAGAGCTATGAAGAGAATATATTTGAGGAAGCTCATACATATGATGGGTCACCTGCTGCCACCAGATGCTGACACAGACCAAGAAATTCTGACCAGGCGCTTCCCAGTTTTCAGCATGGAGATGATGTTGTCAAGTGGTGGGCCATCGTCTTCAATACAGGGAAGTACCCTGCACTGTGTCAGGCAGTCAAGGCTGCCCTCTCAATTTTCCATAGTGCCCTGGTTGAGTCTTCCTTCAGTGTCATGGGGACCATCATTCATCAACGATCAACGTCAATGAAGATCTCCACCCTCAGTGCTGTGCAGACTGTTAAATACACTTTGCAGACCAGGAACCAGACTGGGGTGGAAATGTTCAGAAGGGATGATTTGAAGTTTGGGGAGGTAGATAGGAGGTTGTGTTCTAACATTAGTGCAGCTGGAACTAGGGACAAAGCCCAAAGACAGGAAAATCAGCTTGTAATCAGAGAAAGGAGGGTTGAGTTTGGCTGCCAGCCATCTACCAGTGCTGCTAGTAATAGGGCAGAGGTGGTGGAGAACGATAGTGTGGCCCGAAAGAGGCACATTGCCAAGCAGCGAAAACGGGCCCTTGAAAGGCTTGTCCAGGCCAAAAGGATGAAAAAATGAAAATAATATTATGTTGATATGTTGCCAAATTTGGCCAATGGGATTTACTGTTTACCTGTCCTGAATGCTTTTCACATTTAAAATGTTTTTAACTGACCAGTTTATGGGTCAATAAATGTGCCATTTTTACCATAAGAAAATGTTGTCTTTTCCCTTTATTTTCTTATGGGAGTACACCAGAATGCTTAATTTACATATTAAAATAGCAAAATTTGGCTGGGGGGTGGGGGGGGGTGCCCCCAGACCCCCCTACAACGGTTTAGTTTGTCACCTTTTTCAGCCCTTCTGAGTTTGCAGGTATGTGTTTAAGAGACAAGACTTGCTCTTTACTAATCATAAACTCATCTGCCTATGGGACAGCACATGTTTAGGAAATAAATGGTAAGTGAATCAAGATCATTTATGCAAGACTGAGTGGACATCAATTAAACTGATATGCACATAGGAAATGGTAGGTCGTTTTGGACATTGCTGGGGAACATTATTAACATGCATGCAGAACATTTCAATCCTGATCACAAACATGATGGGCAACTTAAGAAGTTAAAATTGGGAATTGCAGCAAACATGTTGTATAGCATAAGGGAGTTTAGTGCCCACATTTATAAATATATGGCATTTATTTTCTTTATTAAGACGTTTTTTTTTAATAAATCTTAAATAGATTAAATTGCAGGTTCATAGTAAGCCCTTCAAATACACATTAAAAACCATGCCCTTTGTGGTGCTGGTAGGAATAACACATTCCAGTTTTATAAACAGATCACTGATTGAGATCTTAAAATGTCAACTACGATAAGACGATGAAAAAAATATATCCCCCATAGTAACAGGGATTGTTAGTCACTCTTGTTTTACCGAACACATTGCAAGTATTTAAGTGCAACGAACTGAGAAATTCTCTTTGTTCAGAGAATGAAAAACTCTTAAGCCTAGCCTACCCTATAATCAGATATCATTTAATTGACTACAGAGAGGGTTACTACTTACGTATCGCTCAAACATTACTAGTTTACCTAAATTCCAACATACAAAAATCTTATATAACAAATGTCATGCACTCTTGTCCTTCCCCAAGATTTCTTTTGTATGTTGCCTTTGCTGCCAAAAGTGGCTGTATCGCCAAATACAGTGGCAGAAGAACTTGGGAGAGACTCAATTCTGAAAACTAGTTAAGCAGACTAGCAAGTTTGAAAGTCAGATGTAAGCTCGGATGACACTGAATATAGAGGCATAGCATTACGTTGTTTATTTTCAGAACATATTTATATAAAACATTTGACAAATGCTAATTCAGTTCAGCCTTCAAAGCAATAAAAAGGTCAAAGATTTGTGAAAAATGTGTTAATCAGAAGGGGAAAAGCAGACGACTTTATAAATTCTGGCTAAAACCTTTGCACGACATGGCACTTCCCTTTATCCAGCCATCTACACAGGGAGTGCTTCAGGGTACAGACACTAAATAGAACTGCCCTTTCACAGCACTAGTTATTGATTACAGAGGAAGTTCCATAAAACAGAATGTGTCTTTATTAAGCCGACTGCATCGAGAATTTCTACAGCTCGTGTTCTGTTCCCACGGTTGAGCAATGTTTACGATAGAATATGTCCTTTATGTGAAGTTCAAAGGTGCCGCCCACACAGAATGTCACTGGGTTTTCGGCTGCACAAAGGATCCGTCTTTATCTATTTTTTGAATCTGTCCAGAGCAGATCTCTTGCTAGATAACAACGTGTCCTTCTTCTCTCTCTCCTTTCTCTCTTTTTCAATCTTCATTTTGTCCTCTGCAGATTGCTGGATTTCCTCCTGAGGGGTAAACAAGACAAAAGAAATGAGGCAAAGTGCAGACACTGCAGAAAGATCACAATGCCATTGCATCACACTCAAACATATATCTTTGATTACTCACCCTCAAGTCCTCATTAGCCACTTGTCTCTTGCGCCTTTCAATACTGCCGGCCGAACTACGACCTTTTTTCTTATACCTGGGAACAAACTTTTGTGTGGCAAGTGGATCAAAGCCCTGGGAAGAGGAAAACACATTTTTACAATGGTGTAAATGATACCTACCAATGTTCAGTATTTCAAAATTCAAACATCTATTTTCTAAAATCAAATGTGTGCTAATAAGATGTTTCCAGACACTGACCAGAGCTTGGACCCTATCTTGGTGCCTTTGCTGGAAGGTGGCTTGGTCCAGATGTCCCAGCTCAGAGGGGTCAAGGCTGATGAGCTCAGGCTGGACCTTCTCCAGCAGGGCCTTAACCTCCCATTCCTGCCTCTGCTTTGCACTGCGATATGGATTTGCATCAAGACCATCGAAGTTGGGCTCTCCCGCACCTTAAAATATTTTTAAAAAGTTAACTAATGGCAGTGGTTACAGTTGGGACAACCCATCAGGGCCACATTGAGCTCGAACCATGACTTTCCTCACATCAAACTCAATCTTCATTTTGAGTTATTTGGAATAAGGTCAAATTCGAAACCCAGTCGTACCTGGTATGAGCATGCTGGTGAAACCCTCTCCGTGCCCCACTCCGAGGACATCCTCAAAAGGGCAGAAGTGCATCCCCCAGACTGTTCTTTGAACTCTGTGAGCCATGTAGGGTTTAGTGACTGGAGTGCTGCACACGTCTCTGTACACCTGCAGGGAGGGATTCGGACACAGATTAAGTGATAGGAGGGTCAAAAGTTGCAGTCTTATGTACGTTTCAAAAAAATGACTTTCAGCAATGTCAGAGGTAATGTATAGCCACAAGCTGGAAAATGTCAGCAGTTTTTTTTATTCTATCTTTGGCCAGAAGAAGTCCCTGCAGACCATTTTTTATAGCAGAAGTTAGTCTTAGCTCTTTGCTGCACTATTTTTTAATGCTCTTAATGTCTTTCATGTTTGTAAAGCACTTTGAATGGCCTTGTGCTGAAAGGCGCTATATAAAAAAGGAACTTGCCTTGCCTTAACAGGAAATGCACATGTGTTTTTTCTGTATGTTGCTGATGCAACAATACCTTTTATGGATGATTAGAACACTCACTTCCCTTAAATTACTTGATCCAACACACCGCTTAGTTTTAACCTTCATTCTCTTGGAACAGCAAACGTTTGATTCCTTAAATGGACAATGTCCATTATTAATGGTATTATTTAAGAATTTAAGAAATCAGACAGAATTCAGCTGCACAGCAGGTCAGCTAAGCAGTGTAAAATGTGAAGTGTATACACAGGCAAATTATACAGTTTCCAAAGGAAGAAGTATTTATTTTCAATGAATTAGCTCCAGACTGTGTAGCTAGTAAAACAAAACTTTGCCATCCAGCAATCTCACTCATTTGGTGACACTATCAGGTCATTAAAATGTCTGTGAAATTGTTATCCAGATGTTTTCCCTTATGATAACCCACACCAAATGCCTGTTCATGTTTCAATGACAGCTCATGATTGGTGCAGTGTGGTGCACATAATGACCTGAACAATGTCCCCTGTGGCAGCAGACAGCAGCCCCCTCTGGCTCAGGGACAAACAGGACGCTCCAGCAGGCAGGAAGTAGGACTTGAGGGGCTTGAAGGCTCTAATGTCGTATACCTTCAGCTTTTTATCCATACCAGACGTTACCATGTATCTGCCGAGGAGACCAGAAAACAGATTGCTCTCTGGTGGACATTCAGAAAAATGCAGGTTTGGCTCACAAGAGAAAATGCATTAGTTATTCAACCTGAATATAAAGTTTCAGCATTTATGGATTTCTTTTACAAATTGTTCAATTGAAACCTCCCACTGGTCTGCATGCGAACATTAGTAATATGTTTAATTCAGACTATTATAATGGTAAGATGCATTAATTATTACACTGTGTGTAACAATAGATTAGACTCATCTCTGTGTTGTAGTAGTTTGACGTTCCAATTATAACATTAGCTTAACACAAACCATGAACTATACCCAATATTTTACAATAGAAATGTTAAAAGTATACTCTTAATCTTAACAACTGCATTCATTTACCTGCAGACTGGTTTCTGTTCAGATCACTGTAATTATGGTTGGTAGATCAAAATGCAAGCCCAATCAAAAACACAATGATTGTAGCACAATGCACACCCCAGTAAAAAACTGAATCCTTAGAACTATGTGGTCTCCAGGTGGTGGTTTAAAAGAAAGGATATTGGTTTTAGGGAGACTCACGTGCCCGTCTTGTCTACAGCGACAGAGCGCACTGCCCCCTGGTGACAGAGCATCTTGACAAGAGCGTCTTTCTGGTTAGGCGACCACAGGCTGACGGTGCCGTTGGAGTGGCCGAGGTGGATGATGGCATTTTGAGGGTTCTGGCACATCACGTCAAGCCGGCCAGTCTTGGTGCAGATGGCGGCCACTTCCTTTCCAACAGACACATCCAGGTACTGCAGGAAACTTGTAGCACTCTGAGGACGAACAGGAAGATTTGTCAGAGCAGATTGATGTTGGTTTACTTTACAGATGTTTGAGATAGAAACGTAAGGCAAAAAGATTGACGATGAAACGGGCCGATGCATACTTAGTAACTGACTGTACCCTGCTTATAAAACACACTCTGCTCAGTAAGGAACTTTAAAAACACATGGTGTCTGAAGTTCCCAGAGATAACATTATTGCCAAAGTAACATCCACAAATCTGCTTAGAAATCATAGGGAAAAAACTAACCTTAACCTCCTTATAATCCTATAGTTTGTTTTAGGATCATAATTGTCATTGTCATACTCTTAACAATTTGCTCAAATGTAACCAAAAGATGGCTTATCTAAAGAGGGCCTCAAGGTGTCAGGTTATGAAAACTTCTCTACATAGTTTTTGAAATTACTTGATATTGATTACACTCTTTTATAGTGTATGATAACTTGTCTTCATGGCAAGGTCTATTTTAGTCTTATTAAGTATTACACCTGGTTAAATAAAGAAGAACTAGAAAAGCTTCAATTCAAAGAAAATAAATTGAACAATGACATGGTACATGGTTTTTGGAAAAGTCAGCATTCAACAGAAGGCAACTTTGTGGTAAGACTTTCAAAATAAAAAGCAATAGATTGTGTGAATGACCTGGAAGAACAGGTTTCATCAACTCACCACTGTTGCTAGCAAAAAGTGGTAGGGAAGGAACTGCATGCGAAGGACGTCGTTAAATTTGCGGATGCAGTGGAGCTCTATGCCATTGGAGTCGTAGATATACAGCCACTTCTTCTGAGCCACCGCATACATGGCCTCACTGTGGAGCCACCTTAATAAAGCAGACATTGCTATGTTTACAGGAAAGGTGTTTACGGTTACTGTTAAGGAAGGCATGATTGTGTACAGTGTAGCTCTGCACAATGTGAGGTGTATGACTTACTTTACATCATTGATGGACTCCATCACGTTTATCTCACACTTCAGCTGTTTGGACTGCCAGTCTATACAAGCAATATGGCCTCTCCTCCCACCGAGCAGCAGATGTCTGAAAGGAAGAAAACCCACTGTTAACAAAATGCCCGCTATTCAAACAATAAATAAATATTGGTATATAATGTAGAAGAGCTTGCTCTTATTTATAAAGCTACAGAGTGTTGAAGTCTGCCGTTTTTGCCTGGAGGGGCTTTAGATTTTTGCAGAATAATATCCCCTTGTTCTGAAAACCCTCGATTTGGGTAAGAAAACAACAACAGGCAAAATAGATGTTGTCTTTTAAGCATTTAATTTTTTTCCCTTTACAACCGGCATCATGACTGTTTTGGTCGAGTCTTAACACTCTCATAAGGAGTTTTGAGGCAAAGCAGGTACTTGTTTTCAGTGAAAAAGCTATGAGAAAACTCACTCTACACTTCCTGCCAAGCATGTCAGACAATGTTAACACTTTCTGGTGAACATAGCCGAGCATTTAGCAGTAGGGAGCAAGATATTTACAAAACAGAACTAAATTGAGAGAATATTCGTCAGGTGGACACAAAATGTACAAATACTCATTATTAGGCAAAAATATGGACAGTTTACAGCTACTTATCCAAAGAGGCAACAAATCAGGTAATGTGGGTTTGAATATAAAGCTGACAGGAGTAGCTGTGGCAGCAACCCTTAGACAAACACTTCCAACATAGTTTGAGTGAGAATGGAGATTGAGATACTGACCGTCCAGTCCTGCTGTAATCCAGTCGATATGGTCCAAACTGAGACAATTTCAGATTAAAATACTGAGAAAGAAAGTGTGTAAGAAAGGAAACACACATCAATAGAAGTTAACATCCAGGGGAACAACATCCAACCCGAAAATGTATAATAAAAGTGCTTTTGAAACTAAATATACAAATTATTGACACAATCTCGTAACTTCCTGAATATACAGTATTTTCCCTTTTTCTATTGTTGTAAATAAAATATTTATCAAAACCTATGTTAAGTTAAGCCCCAACACATTATCTACTAATAAGTAAATCAGATAGTTTGGGGACGACCTTCACTATGTGCAGCTTACTGTATCCCAGCCAGGTCAGTCAAAAAATAGCTACATTTGTTTAAAAAAGTAATATGTTGCCATAACAAGGTAAAAAGAGACCATTTTTGCAATAACAAAAAGGCCCCATCACTTAAATGTCGGTAATGTCCCACCTTTGACGCGGAGGTTATATCCACAGCATCTGAAATATCTTCCTGAGAGATCGTGCATGTGTCCTCATCTTCATCTCCTTCTAGAAACCTGAGATTGAAGGACAACATCACAACCATGATTTTAAAGCAATGGCTTAAAGACATTCATCAAAATTGCATCTCTGTCACATCATATAGTGAAGCCAGAGCAGCCAGTCGACATTTACAGGAAATTACCCAGCATCCTCTGGGAGTAGGAGGTCAAGCCGAGCAGCTTGTTTCTCTGCCATTTCTGAAGCTTCATCTGAGCGAGCCATCATTTCTTTCAGCTTGTAATGCTGCCGGGGAGGCTAGAGCACGAACAATAAAGGATTGTTAAAAAGCGCGTAGCAACAGATGACTCAAATGACTAAATTTTGTTACCAGACATGATAAAAAGATGACATCGGGGTGCTTACCTTTTTTATTTTATCTCTCCTCTTGAACTTCTGCATCCTGTCTTTAGGAATATGTGCAGACCCAGGGAAAGGGTCAGATTTCTGAAAGTAGGAACAAGAATAAGAAGAGATAACTACATTGACTTTGTGAAACATTAAAATTAAGCTAAAGTCATTTAGAGCTGGGAGATATATTGATATATACAGCTGCGGAAAAAATGAAATGACCACTCCAATTTTATTCTTTATCTCTACATGTATGGCAGCCACTCCAGTGTCTGTTGAATTCCAACACAGAAAAATTGCCAGACGTTTATAGAATACATTTAACTCAAAAAGACATACCTATAAAAACTAAAACAAGAGAAACTGATAATGCTAATCCGGGGCTGTATATTGATGATGTAGAATCAAAACTAGACCCCAGTTTCAAAAGTACATCTACTTTCCTTCAGAGTCATTACATACTATATTAAAACCTATACAGTCAGGCGTAGTGTACCGTTATTAAAACAATACCACTTACCTTTAATATATCCTTATGCAATCCCTTTGATTTGACCCTTAACAAAATGATGCACATCGTATGTATCTTGCTAATTATAATCTAATTTTATTTTTTAACCTGCATTCTTTCCAACTTTTATGGAAACTGCTGCTTAACAATTCCTCTAGGGATGAATACAGTTTGTATTTTAATCAGACTTGATAGTCCTGTGACATCTATAGATATATTTCCCACTTCTCAGAGTGACAGTGACACATCAATGAATGTGTGTTTATATCAAGGAGATCTTCCAAAACAATCCATCGATATCTGCTAGCTTGCCTTTTAACTCGAGCGTAAATTGTTTCTATAATTTTACAGCATGGCTTTGTCAAATAGTATTTGCATTTGTTTTATTCAGTTTTTTGTATAGCATTTTTAACTGCATCCCCTGTAGAAAATGTGAAACATACAAAAAGCTTTATTATTACTTTAATTCTCTTACCCCTGAGATGACGTTCTTTTCATCTCCTTGAACCTCATCTTTCTTTCTTTTCTTTGTTTTCTCTACGTGTTTTTGTGGCAGAGTCTCTCCAGTCTGTTTCCCATCTTTTCCAACTTTGTTATCATCCTTCCCCTCCTCCTTCGGCTCATCCCAGTACCGAGCAGGGGGCTGTTAAGGAGGAGCAAAACTTTGATAGAAACAATTGTGGGGAGACTTTTTTTCAGATAAAAAACAACAACAACACTACTGCTGCTGCTTTAGGCGCCCCCGCATACAATACATACTTACAGTATAATATACAGTACATGGTCCCCAGTAGACCACCACACAATACTGACTGTGCAATCTTGTACAATAAATGAATCACCTAAACCTACATTGTTATAGATGTCACAACTTTATTAAAAATAATTTCTCAACACCTAATATGTTACCTGTGTCTCTAAGTTCTACAAGTTGCTGCTCCTCATTTTAAGCTACGGACGAATACTTCGGGTGCTCCATTTTGATTCTATTATTGCTACTAATGTGTGCTTCTCTTCTCTATATTTAATAAATTAGCTTGTCCTTAATTATTGCACGCCTTTTTTTTAAACTGCTATGCCACTTTTTGCTGTCACACTGTACATGTCCCCGCTGTGGGACTAATAAAGGAGTTCTGATACTCACACACACACATATGCCAACATATTATTTTTTTGACAAATAGTGCTAACTATGCTACACTGCTGCAAAGCGCGAGGAACACTTGCTTTACTATTCTCTATTCATTTATTACTAATATTAACGTGTCGCAGGTCCAAATTGCACCACTTGCTGACATACACCTAAAAAGTGGGAACAGTCGTCGAGAGTGTACATGTTGTCTTGTGCAAATAAATTTTCTGAATATTTACAACAAGTTATGCTCATACATGTCCAAAGTATAAATGACGCCTATGTTAGTGTATTTATCTGTGAAGATAGCAAAAGGGTCATGTCGCCTCGCGCAGAACCCGCAAACTCAAACACACACGATGCTTGCGTTAATTGCGTAGTGTTAGAAATCTAGCGCTACTTGTGTGGCAGCTTTTATTTTTTAAAACGTCAACGCCTTTCTCCGATGACATTATTCAAAGTTTAACTCTGTCACTAATACATTTATTCGCAGTTACCTTCTTCTTATTCCCCACGTGTGCTGGATTCACCACTGCCTCGCCGGTGGACGCCATCTTTGTTGTGTATGTTTTTCAGTTCCTGTGACCTCACTTCTGAAGACGTCACTTCCTGCGAAATATTGTTTTTAAATAGTATTTTTTATCTGGCACTTTGCTTAGAGAAACTCTACCATCTTGATTTGTATTTTTACATTATCATAGCACCAGATGCAGTAGAGGGGACTTATTGCAGAAGTCTGTCTGTATTTAGTTTTTTCCACTTTTTTTTTTTTTAGAGAAACTCTAAGCAAACAGGAAGGATAACTGATACAAACAGGCTATGGATAGTTCAACCAGCAATGGTGTGAAGCTTACAAAAGTAAGAAAGAATAGAGGTAGGCTAGTAAGAAAAAGTAAGAAAAAAGAGAAAATATCAAATAGAAAAACGTAAGAGCAAATGAGAGTTTTCTTTAAAGAAATGACTGAAATTAATGTGTTTCCCAAAGGGAGTAGGTTAATGCTTATCTTAATTTTTCTATCTTATCCTTTACATTTTTTTTGTCAATCTATTCACGGTGGCCCTGAAGTGCAAGTCGAAACGACATTTCACAAAACACTACAGCAATTCACAAAACACTACAACAATTCACAAAACACTACAACAATTCACAAAACACAACGACATTTCACAAAACACTACAACATTTAAAAAAACACAACGACATTTCACAAAACACTACAATATTTCAAATATTACGGAAAGGGTATTCCTTTAGGGAGAACACTCCTTTGTCATTGGAGAAACACTGCTGTGATTGGTTGTTTGACAGCGCTACATCTTTCCTGTTTGGTACTACTCAGCTGTGTCTGCACGAATTTTAAACTAAGTTGGAAAGAATAGAAGAAGAGATGAAAATCTTAAGGGAATACTTTAACAAAGGTTATACATATGAAGTAATCCTCGACATTTTGTCAACCCAGCACGACATTAACATGTCCCTTAGAACTACCGCTGCTCGGTACCAGTCCAAGGGACAATTGGTACCGGGTCACACAGAAAGATTGAATAAAAAACATATTTACAGTGATCTGATTTCATTACTTTCCAAAACCAAGTTTACAATGGCAGCTTCCTGTACCCCGGTGAACATTAGGCCCCTTCCTCCACCATGGTTGCGTCTCTCAGTCCTTTAGAGAAACAAAAAACTAAAACATAGGGCAATGCAGCCTAAAGATATTTCCCCCACAGTAGAGTAAATTATACAGGAAACGTGTACAGTAAGTATGATATCAGCCATTCATGAAGTAAACAGGTGTCACCCAACTGATACACTATGAAATGGCATGTACTACAAGTTGTGAAATACATTTTGGTTACATACTTGTGCTCCAGTCTAAATGTCCGGATGAGAGAGGCAACAGTAAAACGGCTCAAGTTGGGCTGCACTCTCTGTCCAGCCTCTCGCATTGTCAGCCCTTGGTTGATGACCTGATCAAGGTTGCTCTGATTTAATTTGAAAGTTGTTGTCTTTGGCCATGAACTCCCCTACCAGCTCTACCAGCTCTACCCCTACCTCTCACTCTTCCTCCTCCTCTCATTCTCACCCTTCCTCTTCCTCTCTCTGCGACGTTTTCCATTGTTGTTGTAAAAAAAAAGATGCTCACCTGTGGTGCTTTTATAGTGTTTACTTCCTGATTGAAGTGCTAACAATTAAGCATTGAGGTGTTTGGCCAGATGGCACATATTTTGGCCAATTAGCTCATGAAGTTTATTTTGAATGGCCGTGTTTTGATGTGGCAAACATGTGACTTTATGTCAGATTGTTGTGTCTTATGCAGAGAACCGTGTTCAGTGCATTTAAAAAGTGCCATTTTGAATTGCAAAATGTGTGTAAAGCAGAAAATGTGTTTAGAGTTTTGGAGACTTGAGAAGAGGTTTTGCTCTCTGTGTGTCAGTTTAAATAATTGTGCTATGCATGTCATTTTAGTGTGTTAGCAACTGTAAAAAAACTGTAATGTTCCTCAGAAAAAAAGTGCTACAGCCCAATATCCCCCCCCCTTGCTAAATATAGTCTTACATGAAACCGGTCCGTAGTACAAAAAAGGTTGGGGACCGCTGCCTTAGAACTCTGAAAGTGTGGTTTAACTATAGACTATAAACTATATAGTATATATAAAGAGTGGAAAGAGTTTGGTTATTTGTGCATAGGATAAGACGTAGCTCTATCAAACAACCAATCACAGCAGTGTTTCTCCGACTAGCTCTGTCCAATCACAAACAAGGAGTGTTCTCCCTAAAGGAATACCATTTCTGTAATCTTTGAAATGTTTTAGTGTTGTTTGAAATGTCGTTGTGTTTCGGGAAACGTTGTAGTGTTTTGCGAAATGGTGTAATGTTTTGTGAAATGTTGTAGTGTTTTGTGAAATGGTGTAATGTTTTGTGAAATGTTGTAGTGTTTTGGGAAATGGTGTAATGTTTTGTGAAATGTTGTAGTGTTTTGGGAAATGCCGTTTCGATTTGCAAAAATGTACAAACATCACTACTGGGCCACCGTACTAAGGTGGCCCAGTAGTGATGTTTTTTCACTGCTGAACCAACTGAACATCTCACTTCAAGGAAGAAACAGCAACATATTTTTTGTTGCAGACAAAGTTCAAGCTTTCAAGAGGAAACTTGCTTTGTGGACCAGGAGGGCCCAGGAAAAGAGGATGGACATATTTCCACTTTTGTCTCCCCTCAGGTGAATATCAGTGACTCAGTCTCTCAGCACCTCTCACAACTGGCAGAGAAATTTGATAACTACTTTCCTGAGGATCCCAGAGAGGGAAACATGTGGATTTTGGACCCATTTTCAGTGGATCCCACTAAAAATGATGTTGTTTTGCCCTCTCATCTGGAATCCCAGCTTCTGAAGTTTCCACTGACAGCACTTTAAAGTTGCAGTGGGGCAAACTGGACCTGGGCTCCTTCTGGATTGCTGTCTCAAAGGAGTACCCATGTCTTGCACTGAGGGCCGTGAAAGTCCTTCTCCCATTCACGACTACATACCTGTGTGAATCAGGATTCTCCATTGTGGCCACAACCAAGACCAAAGCCCGAAACAGACTCAGAGCAATGCTGGAGGCTACTCTGAGAGTGAGCCTTTCCCCCATTCCACCCAGACTGGATCTGATTATGTCTCAGAGGCAGGCCCAAATGTCTCATTAAGAGGTGAAGATAAAAAAGGGAGTTGTATTACTGTTGTTCATTGTTGTTCATTGTTGTTATTGTTGTTGTTATTGTTGATTTGTCAGATATAAAGATTCTTCTGGTTCTGCATGCCTGCTGAAGCAATTGTCAAATGACTTCGCAGATTATAAGGCTATAGTTTCATTTGCACTTTATTTCAATTTTATTTACAGTTTATTTCATTAAAAAAATATTCATATTATTTGAATGTATTTATTTTGTCACCTTTTTATTGATTGATTGATTTATATATATTTTTTTATTATAAGTAAAATCTAAATAGTGGTCCTTTTTGAATTAAAAAGCCTGACTTGATCCTTTAAAAAAAATGTCTTGTCCCGCCTTGATTTGTGCCAGGAATTATCAGCCTGTTCAGTGGCTTGATGTGTGTGCAGGTTTACATACACATGTCTAATAAAAGTCTTTGTGATGATCCCATTTTGTTATGTCATTTTATTTGACAAGGTTTTTGCTTGTTAAACTGTAAGTGGATTTGGTTTATTATTGAATACAAATCAAACCGTGAGTGAGGTCAATTAAACCTATACAGTGTAAATATTTAATGGGCCCCGGGCCACTTTGTACTATAAAAATTGGGCCTCAAGGTCAAAAGGTTGAGAACCCCTGCTCTAGGATATAGTGTGTTTTTCATTTGCCAGACAGAGGTGTATGCGATGTAAGAAGAATGCTGCAAAAAAAGCAAAGAAAGTCTGTTCTTTGTCAAAGGAATGCCATATGTTTTGAGTTGAACCAATAAACACAATAATTCCCAAGGGGCTGAAATGGTTTGAAAGTGGAGGAAGTATGTTGAAGCCCAAAGCTTTTGGAAACAAATACAAACATTTTACACATGGTGAAAACATTGAGAGTCATTGACATGAACATATAGGTGGGAACATAGTTAGGGGCAAGACAGGGGGAATGCTAACCTCTTTGAACCCCCTAGTAATATATTTCTATTTCCAACATTGACAGTGTTTCTTGTGCTTTGAATGGGAAATCTGGAATTTGTGTTTGAAAGATTAGGCAAGCCCCAGTATCCGGCTGCGGATACTGGGGATTTAAAAGGTTGACTTTTATCTAGGGGAGGGGCTAGAGGACTATATCAGATCTGGGACTCTGCCTCCAATGTAATGCTCTGTTGTGTGAGAACAGACAGGAATGCAACAAGGGAGAGGCTCCAGCAGGAGAAGAGAGACGTTTCAGATATACAGCGGAGAAAGCAACAGCATTCACCATGTCATTTGAACAGGTCAAGGTATTTCTTCAAAGTCATTTTTCTACGTCGTGGTTTACTTTAAGTAAGGCTACTTTTCTTGTTTGACATGTAATGGTTGGCAGAAGGACAAATGCATGCAAAGGTTTCATGCATTCATTAGCTTTTTAGCACACATTTCTGTGTTCAACAGCACTGGTGGGGGGTTTTCTTTTCAAAAAACTAGCTTGTAACTCCCTTTTAGAAGTAAAGTTTTAAAATGTATGAAATGTTAAGACTGGATCAAAAGTGATTGAGAAAAACTTGGTGGGGGGGGCTACAGGACAATATCTGATCCGGGACAAAGCCTCAAATAACAATCGAGAAAGTGTTATGTAACAAGAAGAGAGAGGAAGGAAAGCAAGTAGGATAAAAACAAGTAGAAGAAAAAACGTCAGATATGAAGCAGAGTTACCAGCAGCATTTATATCAGAATCTGTGAGCACACTTTTGTCCCTCTGTAATTTTATGTTTCTCTATTTCTTTCTCTTTTTTTCTAAATTAACCTGATATTATTGTGCTACTGACATTGAGCAAATGCTCTTTTCCACATAGTCAAATTCCTGCAGTTTAATTACTATTATAAAAGGTCCAACATTTTGATTATTGTTCCTACTTTTTTTTACATGCAGGTACCCTCTCGACCAGAACTGGTTGATTTCCATGGAGTCCCAATGGTCTACTTTTTCACAGACAATTGGGAGAACATCCAAAACTTTCAGGCCAGGCCCGATGATATACTTATTGCAACATACCCCAAAGCAGGTCAGTCCTTGAACAGCCAGATCAACTGACTCGTAAAAAAAGTGTGTATAAAGGTAGTGGGTGGAGATTGTTTTATTCACTCTGTATTTCTGTGTCTCTGTCAGGAACCACCTGGGCCTCCTACATTCTTGACCTGCTGTATTTTGGTCAGAAAGAGCGCCAGAAATCTGTTCCAATCTTTGACAGGGTGCCTTTCTTGGAGATCTTCTTCCCTCCTTGTCTTTCAGGTTCAACACACAATAGAATATACTTACTTTTATTCACATACATGCTTCACAAATAGAAAAAACTCCCATCTAAAGTTATATTGTATTTAGTGGCCAACGCCTCACAAGAACATTATAATAGGTCAACGTTATATAGACCAGCTCTTAGAGATTCAGAAGTAAAGTTACATTTTGTGTATTCTTGACCTCCTTTGTTGACGTTTAAAACTTCATTAAACGTTATTATTTTATGGGCACGGTTTAAATGCTTTTTATCAGTGTCACAAGGCGCATAACTGACCTCACTGTAGCAGTCAAGTAACCAATACTGAGCAGAGGTTTACAGCATCAAGGCTGATATCACTTTTTATTTCTTCATAAAGGAAAAGATCAGGCGGACAACCTCCCCACATCGCCTCGACTCATCAAAACTCACTTTCCAGTCCAGTTTGTGCCTAAATCCTTCTGGGAACAAAACTGCAGGGTCAGTTGTCTGTATATTTTTGGGATCAAATCATATATGCATTATCACAATATGCTGAAAAAAGGGGAAAGTAACTTATAGGCTAAATGTAACAAAGAGAAGCAGTAGAACAAACAGACATTTAAAAGTATATTATGTCTAATTTATTGTTGGTCTTACAATCATTTACGTTTTTTATGATTCTGTATAGATTATCTACGTTGCCCGGAATGCCAAAGACAACATGGTGTCTTATTTTCATTTTGACCGCATGAACCTAGCTCAGCCAGAGCCTGGAGATTGGAGCAACTTCTTCCAGAGATTCATGGAGGGAAAGAGTATGTATGCAATGCAATAATAATATTAGGCTTGGATCAAATTCAAATATGTTTACTTAAAAATACTGACATGTTTTTATGTGTTCTTCTGTGGGCTCAGTGGTGTTTGGCTCGTGGTACGACCATGTGAACAACTGGTGGAAAAAGAAAGAGAGTTGTCCAAAGATCCATTACATGTTCTATGAAGATATGATTGAGGTAATGTAGTTGTTATTGTAGGTGTTGCTTTTCAGGCTACCTTTCTTCTCTAGCATAACAATGAGACGGTGATCTGAATGCTGTGTTTACAGGATACTGGACGGGAAATAGACAAACTCTGCTGCTTTCTTGGTTTGTCTCCCTCTGCAGAGGACAAGATGAAGGTTACAGGAGGAGTGCAGTTTGATAATATGAAAAGGGATGACATGGCAAACTATTCTACGAATCCAGTTATGGATTTCAAAATTTCTCCTTTCATGAGAAAAGGTAAATGGATGAATAAATACCGCGTGTGTGGAGAAAAAACAAATCAGATCTCCACTTAAGGCTTTAACACGTGATCTTTCCTCTGTGGTTCTGCAGGGAAAGTTGGTGACTGGAAGAACCATTTCACTGTGGCCCAGAGTGAGCAATTTGACGAAGACTACAAGAAAAAGATGAAGGATGCAACACTTCTGTTCCGCACTGAAATTTGAACAGAACTGGACGGACGGTGTATTTATAGGGATGCATAAATGACTGACATACATTTACTCTAAGGCCCCGTGCCCACGACAACGGTAACGACAGATAAACGTAGAACCTTTCGACAGATGTGCCTATCGTGCACACGGCGACGGCGTTTTTAGGAGTTGAAAACGGAGAAAACGCAAACGCCCCTCAAAGTGGAGATCTTGAAAACGTTCCAGTCTCTCGTCGCCGTAGGAACAGTTCAAAACGCAGAAGTGCGTTTTTTGCACAGGTTTTTTTTTTGCACAGGCATCTGGAAGTGACGTTCTAGCGCCAAATTTGAGCCTGCCCTTTGATAAACATGGATGAACGTGTAGCAGTAGCCGCGTTGAATGGTATGCATGCAGGCCAACAAATGGCGAGACTCTTTACCGAGAGTCATTTAGACCATAGGAGACGATACCAACGGATCCCAATCAACATTATCCACTGCCTTCCTGGCTTTGTAGTTTAAAGTTGTGTTTAGCAGCAACTGGACCTCCTCATCTGTCCAAACAAAGTTTGAACTAGGCGTACTGTTATTGCCGCCGCGCTTCGCCATTTTCTTCTAACTGACGCGGAGGAAGTAGCCACAAAACAGGCATTTGGTATTGTTGCTACTGCCACCTACGTCCGGGGCGTGCTTACTTCATCGGCAAACTGCGAGTATTATGAGTTTTATACGTTTTCCCTGTTCCCATGGATAGACAGATATCCACCCCCAAAACGCTCGTGAGAACGCAGATAAACGCAGATAAATTGTGGAGGGGAAAAACGGACATCTGCGTTTTTGCTTCAGAGCGTTGTCGTGGGCACGTAGCCTAATAGTACCACTGTAGAATCTGTTTACTATACATATGGCATCTATACATTTTGACGTTCATTGTAACATAGATGAAGGGACTCACATTTATCATTATACCTCAAAGACCAAACACGATTATCATAAAAGTAAATTTTTAAAAATCACAACTGTGCTTTATATATGATATTTCTATATTTCTAATTAAACAACATCTCATTCATTTGCTTCATTTTGTTTTCTTCTTCTTCCGAGAAAAGGTGATCAATGATACGTCACATTTTATTCTGATGTTGTTTTTTGTTGAGTTCATCATGTTCCAACTGCTGATGTTAAGCTGATTAAAACATGGGATGGGGTTGAATTATTCTCTTGTCAATCAATCCAAGAAAAGACCAAAACATTAAATCTCAACATCAGCCAAAACAACCTCAACAAATGGGTGAAAATGTTCAGATTTTGCGTTATATACAGCCAGGACTTTATTGTCAACCACTAAATTATGGACATTGAATGTTGTCAGTTCAGGAGGGTTCCTGAAATTGCAACAAGCCCCCTAAATCTCCTCGAATCATTCAAAATTCTCTTCCGGTAAAATTTGTGCTAAATTCCTTTTTATTTATTTTTATAAAACTTTATTTAGGTGCAGACGGGACGACAAGATGAAACAATGAAATTGAAGGAATGTTTACCTCCAGTTTTTAATAAAGGAACCATTAAAAAAAACATTACTTCAGTTTTTTTACATTTGATCATTACGTTAGTCTATTATGGCGTGTTACAAAAACTACACTTGCTATAAAAAATAGTTGATATTGTTTTGAATTTTTTTTGTTTTTTCCTTTACAATGAGCTAAACTCTTTTAGTGCTACTTTTTTTGTGCATCTATGTGATATACAGTACATGGCCCCCTCAACCATCCCCTCGGTGCGATGAATCGCCCTGTCCCCTTAGCAGAGAAACACCCCCAAAGCATAATGTTTTCACCTCCATGCTTGATGCTGGGGATGGTGTTCTTGGGGTAATAGTCAGCATTTCTCTTCCACGACATGTCGAGTTGATGCCAAAGATCTTGATTTTGGTCTTATCTGACCACATCACCTTCTCATAAGCCTTCTCTGAATCATTCAGAGGTTCATTGGCAGACTTCAGATGGCCTGTACACGTGCCTTCTTGAGCAGGGGACCCTTGCGGGCGCTGCAGGATTTTAATCCATTACATCGCAGTGTTTACAATAGTTTTCTTGGTGACTGTGGTCCCAGCTGACTTGGGATCATTAACAAAACCCACCTGTGTAGTTATTGGCTGATCCCCCACCTTTCTCATGATCATTGATTGTGGAGCCCCAGACCAAGGGCGATTCATGGTCATTTTGTGCTTCTTCCATTTTCTAATAATCAAACCAGTTGTTTCTCTCTCACCAAGCTGCTTGCTGATGGTCTTGTAGCCTATTCCAGCCTTGTGCTGGTCTACAATCTTGTCCCTGATGTCCTTAGACATTAGTTCCACCATGATCACAAGACCTGTCTTTGGTCTTGCCCTCGGTGGAGAGGTTGTAATCTGATGTATTGACTGTGGACAGGTGTCTTTTATCCAGGTAATGAGTTGACATCAGGAGTACTTTCTTAAAGCAAGAGGACTTATTTAACCGCTCCGTGGGAGCCATAATCCTTGTTGGTTGCAAGGGGATCAAATACTTATTCCCCCCAATTAAATACAAATCAATGTATTATTATTTTTGAATGTAATTCTCTGGATTTTTAATTTTTTATATTCTGTCTCTCACTGTTAAAATAAACCTACCATAAAAATTAGAGACTGTTCATTTCTTTGTAAGTGGGTAAACTAACTAAATTGGCAGGGGATCAAATACTTATTTCCTCCACCACAAGTTACAACAGGTCAGTCAGCAAAGGAGGTTGTGTAGACCTTCTGCTGTCCTGCAAATCAACGGGGAGCTCTTTCTACAATTTTGTAGCCAGGGTAACAAACAGGCGTGATAATGACAGACATAAAAACAATGAATAAGAACTGGCTGTGCACTGATAACAGTGATCCTGTTGTTTGATTTTTACAACAACCTGAAGATCATCTGTTCAGTAAACATACAGATACAGTATATTGTGTGTGAGTTTCAGATGCTCGGTGGATATAAAATGTGCACTACTACCACCTACAGCACTGTTTTGGAACATTACTTTAGTAGTATGACAACTTTAGTTGTTACCACTCTCAAAAACATCTAACATGAATGTTGAATCCTTACTCTTTTAACAGCCGTTAAGATGGTTGTACCAGAAACCAAAGTCAGGAATGGTGAATAAAAGCATTGTAGATGTGTAAATCTGCCTATCACTTCATTTCAATTAGTCATTCTTACTCTTAACCTCCATTCATAACTGGAGATAGCTGCATGTCATCAGGGACGGATTAAGAGTCATTGGGCCCCTGGGCCTGTGAACACACATAAGCACACAAGTCAAAAATAAGCAGGCGCAATGCAAGGGGCCCAAACCCCTACATCACACAGATCACATCACTCATAAGAAAACTGCTTGAAATCATGCATTGTCATCAAGGCTTGACAATATTCTAACCTTCGAAAGGGGGGGCCAGCTTGCAAAGGTTGGGAACCCCTGCTTTATGGTATATCCTATCCCAGTCTAACTTATTTAAGGGCCCTTTTCCGATATTAGGGATGAATAACATTGATAAGCTGTGGTTCAGGAGCACTATATGACGTATCATATGCTATTCTATTTAATTTGGGGGGGGGGGCTTTAAAGTATGAGCGCGGAGGCTTGGGCTTCAGGGCCCCCTTGGCCTTTGGGCCCCTTGGCCTTTGGGCCCCTGGGTAGTAATCCATCCTTGCATGTCATGCGTTTAGCGTGAAATTAAGGCACTGTGTTTTTTTGTCAATGCAGTTCATTGCAAAATTCACAAAATGTCATGATCCTTGTTTTGTTTCCTGCTTTATTTTGAAATGTTTTCCCCTCTTGTGTCATGTTTAGCTACACTTCCTGTCTGTGTTTCCCTCCTGTGCCTGATTGTGTCATTGTGTTCACCTGTTGCCCCTGTGTTTGTCCTCCCCTCTCCAGCTGTGTCTTGTCTTGTGATTACCCTTGTGTATTTAGTCTCTGTTGCCCTTTTGTCTCTTGTTCGGTTGACATCGTTTCCAATCTGGTCATGTCCATGTTCTGTACCTTTTCCCGTCTATGTTACCTGCCTGTTCCTGTCCGTCCGTCTGTCTGCTCCTGTTCCTGGTGTCCCTGTATTCCCTGGTTAGTGTAGGTTAGGTTTTTCTTTGTTTGAAAGTACAGCTTTAATTTGAATAAAGCTCGCCTTTTGTTTGGACCCATACCTTCCTCCCTTTATTTTACTGCACTTGGGTCCTATTTCCCCAACCCAGACACAAAAATCTTCTAGAATACCTACTTAAATGGTCTGAAGACAACTGCATGAAACAATCAAATTTCTCATTAACAAGGGTCTTTATGTGTAAGCAATGAGTGAATGTGCAAAAAAATAACGCTTTGATCCATGTCTCAATCTATCATTTTGTTACAGGCAGATATATGGCTATGACACAGCTGAAATGCACGTAACTATGAGGTTATCCAGGTCACTTTCTGTGTATATTGCATTTTAATTTTACTGTCTGTGCTTATGGTAGGAACCGTGTGATACTGCCAGCTATGCTCACAACAAGGTCCTGTTCATCTGTGAGATTAAAACAGGTGTTTTAGCAATTTATTACACCAGCAATAATAACAATTCTAGGGATTACAATAGGTCCTCCGGCTCTGTCGGTGCTTGGGCCCTAATTTAACTTGTTTAATGCTTTGCTCTCTCTGACCCTCTGATAGAAGAAATGGTTACATGAGAGCTTAAGATACCATGGTATTTAAAAATATAGGAACAGGGCCCTAGGCTCCCCCTGACAAAGTACTGGTGTGACCAGTCAGACCAAAATCTGGTGACAGCTGATGATTTACGCCTACAGTTCACTATAACACAACTAAAACACTTCTTTATCGTGGATATACATGTTCAGCAGGGTGAGTACACTCTATCTAACTTCAATTCAATATTTTAGTTTGATTAATGATTATCAGCAGTTATCAGCATTTTACCAGCAATTGTATTGTTTGTAACTGGGTTTATCATATTATTGGATTAAAACACAGGGACAAATCTCATCAGCAATCAATTTACAGTAACGAGGTAAACAATTTTAACTGGAAACAAGAGAATGTTGTAAGTCCTTCTATAAGGCACAAATGCATATCTTGGCAGTCCATATTGTCATTTTCGTATCTAACGTACATTTACTCATCGCTGTATGAAGTACACTTTTGTTGTATTTTACTAAAGTTGATCAAGCAACCAATTAATCAACTGAAATAAGTCACATCTTTACTGAAACTGAGGCTTACATGTTAATTCGTACTTCAATTATATAATGTACATTATTATATATCTTGTCATTCTGCTTCTGTCTAAGACTGTTGAACTTTTACCATAGTAACATTTGAAATGCATCACTTTTATTTTTGACAGTATATTAACATTCATTTTACTTCGTTCAAATTATTTTTTTTACCACTGCATTTCTTTCTGCTTACATAAATCATCTGAAAACCAACTTTATTCCTCACCTGTTAACACTGCTCATGTCACTTTTAGTGGTAACCGTTTTAGTCTTACATCTTTTGAATATGTTTTAGATGTGCATTGTTTGTTTAACGTTGAGCCCTGTCAAAGGATAATTTAAATGACTTTGTAAATGGTATTGCAGTGGCCAATCATTGTTGCTGGAAAGACCAGTCGCAATTTGATACTTCATTATCTAGACTGGATGTTAGTGTTTCAGTATGTGTGTCAATCCTGAAAGCACGGATGATATTCAAAAGGTCATACTGGCTTTTTCAATTCAAAATAAGTTATTCTTCCAGATGGATCGGCCAACACTGTTTGACTTCCACGAAGTCTCCATGATCAAACAATTCACTGACAGCTGGGAGGACATACAGAACTTCAAAGCCAGACCAGATGATATTCTTATAGTTAGTTATCCTAAATCAGGTTGGTTTCTATCATAGCTACACTGTGAATGGCCTGGATTGATAGGTTTTCTATGTTTAAGCCACTGATGTGTTGTCGATGTGTTTTAATCTCAGGAACAACATGGGTCTGTTACCTCATGGATTTACTGTTTTTTGGGCGGACATATCCAGAGCACCTGGCGTCTATCCCTCTTCATGAGAGAGTGCCGTTTCTGGAGATCAGCAGAACTTCTCTAACACCAGGTTGAATCATGTGTTCACCATCACTCAGATACAGTATATGGAGGTGATGCAAGGGTCAATGTTTCCAAGATATTTGCTAACTTTCTGTGTCTGCTTGTCATCCTGAGCAGGATATGTTCAGAAAGGTACAGACTTGTTAGACCAGCTCACCACTACTCCTCGTCTGATAAAAACTCACCTGCCAGTCCAGTTTCTACCCAAGTCCTTCTGGGAGCAGAACAGCACAGTAAAAGCTATGCACAAATAACATGAAGCCTGCAGAATATATGAGTTACCAACTACATTTAAATGTGATGATGATTATATTTGACTAGTTTCTCTTTATTTAGATAGTCAATGTGGCTCGCAATGCAAAGGACACTGCTGTGTCGTATTACCATTTTTGCCGCATGAATTATTGCATGCCAGAACAAGCTGATTGGAGCACCTTTCTACAGAATTTCAAGGATGGAAAGGGTGAGTGTAAAGAAGCTTTAGTGTAAAGGAGGCTTAATATCATGTCATTTCTAATGTAGGTAAAGTGGCCGTCTACCAATCCATCAATGTTTATCAATCATAATGAAGAAGTGGTACCTTGTAGGATAGCCTCTGCCACCAGTGTGTATGTGTGAATTCAAACTTGTGTGAAAAATGTTCTAAGTGGTCACTAAGACTAGTAAAGCGGGATTTGGATGCATTCCATTTACCTTTTATTATTGTGTGGCTCTAGTGTCGTATGGCTCTTGGTATGACCATGTGACCAGCTGGTGGGAGAAGAAACAGAGTTATTCGAAACTTCACTACATGTTCTACGAAGGTCTGTCTGAGGTGAGCCGCAGTTTGCATTTTGGATGTTTTGAAGAGAGCTATTAGTCTTCAAAATGTTCTTGACCAAGTAACATATTAATCAATCTTGCCTAAAACTTAAGACGAATCGTGAACAATATTTTATATGATGTGTGCACCAAACCCTTTTTTTTCTTCAGGGCATTCACGTCTCTTGCTCCTTTTTGAAGAACAAAGTTTAGAAAACGAAAATATTTCACTTACTTGTCATTGGTTATGGTATTTTTAATACTTTGATTGATTGATACATTTTTCATATTAGTGTTGAGAGTTGTGCCCCCTCCCCTTACCAAGACCACAACGTTTTATTAGATCTAGCATCTTCATTTTGCTCTCAAAGTGCTCACAATTCTGCCTGGGGGAGCATGCCCCCAGACCCCCCTATAGGATGTGAAGTCCAGCTAAAAAATGTCAACATCACTAAGCCCAGGTGAAACCGACATGGTTAACACAACTTATATATTAAGGACGCAACCAGCACAAAACACTATGGGTGTTTAGTGGCTTACTCAGAGCAAAACTTACCCCCACCTTAAAAAAAGAGGCCCCGGAAATGTTTTAGTGCTCGCATTAACACACACAGCTCCACCTCACCTCTGGGCTAAGCCCACCCAAACTGGAAAGCCTAGCTACGCCCCTGGCTAATATTCTTACATTTTCTGCAGGACACGGGACGAGAGATAGACCGACTCTGTTCCTTCCTTAGGTTGTCTCTTTCAGCTGATGAGAAGGAAAATGTCCTAACCAGAGTGAAGTTTGACAATATGAAAACGAACAACATGACCAACTTTTCCACAATCCACCATATGAATCAAGCAGTGTCCCCTTTCATGAGAAAAGGTACAGTGGGAAAGAAGTTCCTTAAAGTCTACTGTTTGCCACAAAATCTGCTCATTTATCACCAATTGCATTTATCAAGGACATGAACGATTCTCTCTGTTTCTCTAGGGAAAGTCGGTGACTGGAAAAACCTTTTCACTGTGGCCCAGGATGAAAAGTTTGATGAAGACTACCAGCAGAAAATGAAGAATCCTACACTGCAGTTTTGTTGGAGCCAGAGGCAGCGGGTTTGTCTCGGGATATGGAAGGCTAATATTTGATCAATTATCATGCTTGTTTTAAGCAACAAAGAAGACGTTATTATGTTAACAACAGCAATTATATGCACTTATTGGCTGAACATATTTTATTGTAGCATTGGCTACAATAAAATATGTTCAGACTACTTTTAGAGAAAATTGGTGTGAAATGGATGTGACCTGAAATGTAGAGAGGTGTAAGCCTTCTCGATCCATCATTACCCGTCTCCCGACAGGCCTGAACTGTGGTTATTTTGATTATTATCTGCATTTTATAAACAAATATAAGGTTGATGATTGTCTGAGAAGGGTTTTTGTTATAATGATTGTTATTGATTACAGCAAAAATGATTTTTAAAAAGCCTGATTAATGTCAGACATTGATGTATTTGATCCATTGTGAATCCTCCCAATTCTTTTCATTCTTTCTATTATGCGATATCTGAATATAAATAAATAAACAGCAATAATAATATGTTTACTTGTTTTTATTTAAATGCAGACATGAAATGCAGCAAGAAAATACAAGAACAAGAGTTCAATGAGCAAAGTAAACGTATGAATCTAACACTGTACTTCTGCACTGTGACCACAGACTGGAACCGCCACATTGATTGTGTTTTGTATGGCACGTTTTGCTTTGGTGAGGAAACAACTGATACGATTTAATCTTACAGATTTGTTGGAATGTAGACAAACAAGGCCATTGTAAAGTAAATACTAAACAAGTTTCACTGGGAGGTACTGAAAGTCACCCTGAGGTAACCATGGACTAGGACTCATCAGAAACAGAGGCATGGATTCAGTTTTATTCCAACATGACACTAATCTAAAAATGTCACTCCTTGAAATGTTTTTCAATATTCACGACAGTAACCCAAGATAACATTCACATAATAATTTTCTAAGGATCATCTTTACAACTAAATACTTCATATCTCATGTTGGAATAAAACTTTTCAAATACAAGACTGAGGATGAAACCACTGGGCTATATGGAAGATCACCAAACAGATTTGAGGTAAATCACTGACTAAATTATGGTTCTATTTGAAGGGCTCTCTGTTTTTCCTTAATGCTTTACCGTTGTCGTCATTCAACAGAAATAGAAGAATTCAAAATCCTGCAGACCATTGTCATCTCTTATTCATTTAGCACGACCAGCATCAATATAGTCTGAGCAAAGCCCAGAATGTCATGGATACGACCTCTGCAGGTAAGTATTAACTGACCAGGTCAGAATCTGATGTTGAATTAGCAATAGCATAACTGTCTGCACAGCTTGGACACATAAGCAATACCACTTGAGATTGTCTTTCACAGTAGCAACTACAACTATGTTTCAAATACACCTTTATTCATGACATCAAAAATAACAATATTTACATTGTTGCTTATACATAATATATTTGAAAGATATCTTTTCTCTTGAGTAGTAAAATACTTTAGTCTAGTGCTCAGGCTTACAGTTAAGTGCTCTGTTATTGAGTTAGGTCTATTATAGGAGATATGAGATTCATGCCAAGCCATACTCATGTGGTGCAGCCCTGCAAAGCTGTGTGGCATTTAAAGGAGCAGTGTGTAGGGTGTTGTGGCATCATAGCAAACCAAATGAATACCCCTCTGCTCACTGTTACTTTTTTCAAGAGTGTATAAGGACTTATAGTGTTGTTCAGTCACATAGAAAGCAAAATCCTTCTGCAGAGCCTGTGTTTGTTTGTTTTGGCAGAAACATAGCTCTGCAACATGGCGGACTCCATGGAAGAGGATCCACTATACATATGAAGGGCTCATTATATTTTTGCCAATAGATCCCCACACTGCTTCTTTAACTAACATCAAACAGTCTGAATAATTAAATGCAACTGATAGGATTGTGATGATGTTTAATAATCTTCTTCAAATCCCATCTTCAAAATGCAGTCAGAGGCTTACATAACTATTGTTCGCAAAAGCTTGGTCCTACAGAAAAATGACGGATGAAATGCATTAACCTCACAGGTTGATGTTCATTGTGCAGTTCAGTTACAGCTGAAAGCCTCAGCAACAGTTTCACAAACAAGCATGCATCTGCATGTTTGTTGCAATTGTTAACTCATTGCCTCTTAATAAAAACAGCTTAACAGTGTTCAAGGAAGACTGGATGACAGCAGCACATTAGGAGCTTAGAAGTAGTATTCTGTTGCCGAGTCACTATGATATTGGCAAGACGCTTGTGAGGGTTCACCCAAATAATGGGTTTATAGATCCATAAAAATAACACAAAACCATCCAAGGTTATGTATGGCACATCTTCACATCACAAAGCAACTTGAAATCAGGGAGACCGCAAATAAACTACGAGAGCAATGAAATACACAATGGTTGATATGCGGACATTTTTTCACGAAAACAATAGAATGGGACTTATAAAGCAAGACATGGGAAGAACTCGTTTACTACGCATTTCACACACGATACAAGTAGGGACCGGCAAAAACACTTTCCTGGAATTGATAAAATGCGAGTCTGTACTGGAGGGGAAACCAGTGCTATGCAGTTATGTCTGATAGAATAACAAATAAAACAAAGGAGATGTCTGTGTGTGTGGGGAGAGTGTGTCTGTGTAGAGAAGAGTGTGCTGTGATGTTTATCTGTGCTATATTTCCAATTTTACTCCCAGAGTAAAAGCTATACCATATTTTTTTTTTCAAACACAGATGTTAAATTCTTTAACAAAATAAAAGGCAACTAAGTGATATCCTTTAAGGTCATCACCAAGAGACACTTGTTTCCCTTTTCTAAAAATAATCATTTTTAGGCAATGATCAAATGTTCCCAAGTTTTATGAAGTCTTGATCAGGAAAAGTTTTTGTTAAATGGGTGTTTGATGTGTGGTAATTGGTCCTCAAGTCCAAGGTTTGGTTCATAGATCAATTATCTCACTGCTGACACTGGCGGAGTCGTCATGTCGGCTGACCTCCAGGTAACTCCGCGACCCCACGGGCCTCCCAGCCCTCCCCCGCACCCTCTCTGAGTCTGGGGTGATGAACGGCCGTGTGTCGTCCACTCCATCCTCCCCCAGATTCCCTGTTGACGTTCTGGAGGGACGAAGTGACACAGGGCAGGACACTGATGAGGGGACGCTTCCCATCGCGTTCCCAGGCCACCTGTTACCCTGGTGGGAGGGTGTGGGGGGAGCAGTCACCTGCCTGCTGGGCACACTGCTCAGCACGCTGCCCCCCAGTGGCATAGAAGACTCTGTCGCCTCGCTGCTCTCAGAAAGCATCTGAGGATCACTGTTCCTGCGAAGCCAGGGTCCCTGACTGACCCCTGATCCCGGGGAGGGGGACCCTGAGGTTTGGTTAAAAGGATGAAACAAGCTTCCTCCTCCAAGCAGGTACTCCCTGTTCAGGGCCTCGTCAATGCTGCGGGTCAGGTCAATAGGAGATGGGGGCCGCAGATCGAACTCGTAAAGAGACAGTGTAGTGTCCCCATCCTGATCCAGACTGCCGCTTACAGACCGCTGAGGAGGCCGGCCCAGCGCCTGCAGTCTGAGCAGGGAGCCCGTAGAGCCCTCGGAGAGGCCTCGCTCTGCAGAGTGGCCTCGCTCTGCAGAGTGGCCCCTGTGGTTGCGCCCCCTGTTGCTGTCTTTGACGTAGCGTGGCTGGGCCGTGGCCTGCTCGTGGTTCTGGTTCCTGATCAGACTCTTACTGATGTCAGCTCCAGGACGCTCCTGACCAGCCCAGTTGTTAGGCACCTCCCCTGGTCCACCACCTCCTCCTCCTCCTCCTCCTCCTCCTCCTCCTCCTCCTCCCACCCCATTACTGTCAGACTTTTTACAGGGTTTCCCCCTCAGGCTTTGGACTATCTTGGACCAGCAGGTGTGTCTTTGAGAGGAGCCTGTAGATTGGCCAGGGGATGGCAAGTCTCCTGCTGGTCTGCCATCCGTTCCCCCCTCCTCTCTTCCATGGCAACCTTGTGGCCTCCAGAACACCCAGGAGCCCAGGAGGAGGAGGGAGAACCCCCAAGCCAGCTCCAGGAGCCGGGCCCAGAAGTGCACCAGCCACCATCCCCAGTTGAAGCGCGTCCAGTCCCCTAGCAGCCCATAGAGCCATAAGGTGGCATGGACATGCAGCCCACAGCACAGGGCCCCCAGAACTGCACACACTGCCAGCACTCTTCCCAGGATCACCCCGGTCCTCCTGCTTCCTGTCCAAGCCTTCCTCCTGGCCTCTTCAGGAACTCCATGGTGGGGTATGGTAGGACAGCGTATACGTGGAAACACATAGCATAGGAAGCCCAGACAGAGAGCCAGGCCCCAGCACAGGGCCAGGACCTGTAGGGTGACGGGCACCACAGGCGACAGAGCTGGGGAAAGCAGATCAGCCGCCAGCAGCAGCGTACACTGCAACACAGCCAACACAGCCACCAGAGGAGGACGCTCCAAAGAGGAAGGTAACACGCTTACTCCTGCCACCCTCAATGCCAGCAGTGCCAGCGCAGCCTGTGTCCACACCAGCAAATGAAGAGGCAAGTTGTAGAGGGCCGTAACAGCGGGGCGAGGCAGGAATTTCCTGGTGCCATAGGGGTCCATCAGAAAGAGAGCCGCCCTGAGGCCTCCAGCGAGAAACAAAAGTGCATTGGCCAGTGCAAGAGCCCCCCGATGAGGACAGTTTGCGCCAGGGGACAAGATGAGGCCGAGAGCTGCTCCAGCGAACAGGAGGAGGAAGAGGCTCACGGAGCCGTAGACATGCAGCTCCCAGGCGAATGCCAACGTCCGGCTCAGGTCACCCCAGTAGAGAAGAGTGCTGTTAAAGGAGGGGCTGTGACTGGGAGATGGGGCTGGATTAGAGGTAGTGTGTGGAGCTTGGTGAGGATGTCCAAGGAGAATGGAATGGTTCCTCTTAACAATATCAGCCTGAAATGTGGGGCTTAGTCTTGTTCGTGTGACACCAGTGGAGGTCCCTACAAAAACAGAAAGAGATTTGATTTTCAGTTTATCTTTTAAATATATACATACCGCTTTCCTGTTGAAGTTAAAGCAGATCAATGACATTACATGAAATACTATTCAGAACCACTAGAGGAGTGTAGCTCCCCATCACATGTAATGAGCTAGAATCATGACGCTGTTCTCTAACGTAACTTAATGGGTTTGCACAGACCCAGGTCTATATATAAGTATGAAGACACAGTCGTATAAAATAAGCCCAGTATTAGAACCACATGGTCTAATACTTTCATTCATTGCTGGCTAATACCTCTGACATTCATTTTAAATACTAAAACTACATTACTTATTTTACTTTTTCGTTTTTCGCTTTGCAAGATTACTCATCAGCTGTAACATTGTATCCAAAAACATGGCTTTGAAATATCAAGAGCTAAACCACAAACAGTGCCTCTTTGTGAGAGCAGAATTGATGATAATTGATTAGATGATAGATAAATAAGTCACATAAAACATAGGTAATAAAAACAATCAAAGCCTAACATCCAATATTACTATTCTGAAGTGAAATAACAATGTTTACACCTAAAGTCTTATTATGTCATTTACATTAAAGTGTTGAAAAAGAAAACGAGATGGGGACAGTCAAGTAGAATCTGTCTCGGCCTGCCTTAAATCTCAGTATGATTTGTATATTATGCCACCACATTGTGCACATTGTATACATAATACATTATGCTGAGTTAGACTCCTCAGGATTACTGAAAATTAATCGTGTAGTTTGATTGGATTAGATTATATAATTAACAGGAGGATCTACATTACGTAACAACAACAAACAGACACAACAGTGCCACAAAGCAGTCACGAAAACTCTCTCCTAAAAAAGTCTTACACAATACATTAGTACCTCAAGGAACAACACCTTGACAATTTGTGCATGCACACACATACTTCTGTTTGTTCAAGGCACTCCACCTAATCCTCCTGAAAAACTCTGGAAACACCCAACACCATTATAATCATGGGGCCATTCATCACTAAGCCCTTTGTGAAATACTCATATGTAAAGATAACTCACAAAACATATTGAGCAACACAACGTTATGTGAATAATAACACTACAGTATTGTATATACAGTGGGGCAAAAAAGTATTTAGTCAGCCACCAATTGTGCAAGTTCTCCCATTTAAAAAGATGAGAGAGGCCTGTAATTTTTATCATAGGTATACCTCAACTATGAGAGACAAAATGAGAAAAGAAAATCCAGGAAATCACATTGTAGGATTTTTAAAGAATTTATTTTCAAATTATTGTGGAAAATAAGTATTTGGTCAATAACAAAAGTTCATCTCAATACTTTGTTATATACCCTTTGTTGGCAATGACAGAGGTCAAACGTTTTCTGTAAGTCTTCAAAAGGTTTCCACACACTGTTGCTGGTATTTTGGCCCATTCCTCCATGCAGATCTCCTCTAAAGCAGTGATGTGTTGGGGCTGTCGCTGGGCAACAGACTTTCAACTCCCTCCAAAGATTTTCTATGGGGTTGAGATCTGGAGACTGGCTACGCCACTCCAAATGCTTCTTAGGAAGCCACTCCTTCGTTGCCCTGGCGGTGTGTTTGGGATCATTGTCATGCTGAAAGACCCAGCCACGCTTCATCTTCAGTGCCCTTGCTGATGGAAGGAGGTTTTCACTAAAAATCTCACGATACATGGCCCCATTCATTCTTTCCTTTACACGGATCAGTCGTCCTGGTCCCTTTGCAGAGAAACAGCCCCAAAGCATGATGTTTCCACCCCCACGCTTCACAGTAGGTATGGTGTTCTTTGGATGCAACTCTGCATTCTTTCTCCTCCAAACACGACGAGTTGAGTTTTTACCAAAAAGTTCTATTTTGGTTTCATCTGAGCATATGACATTCTCCCAACCCTCTTCTGGATCATCCAAATGCCCTCTAGCAAACTTCAGACGGGCCTGGACATGTACTGGCTTAAGCAGGGGGACACGTCTGGAACTGCAGGATTTAAGTCCCTGGCGGCGTAGTGTGTTACTGATGGTAGCCTCTGTTACTTTGGTCCCAGCTCTCTGCAGGTCATTCACTAGGTCCCCCCGTGTGGTTCTGGGATTCTTGCTCACCGTTCTTGTGATCATTTTGACCCCACGGGGTGAGATCTTGCGTGGAGCCCCAGATCGAGGGAGATTAGCAGTGGTCTTGTATGTCTTCCATTTTCTAATAATTGCTCCCACAGTTGATTTCTTCACACCAAGCTGCTTACCTATTGCAGATTCAGTTTTCCCAGCCTGGTGCAGGTCTACAATTTTGTGTCTGGTCTCCTTTGACAGCTCTTTGGTCTTGGCCATAGTGGAGTTTGGAGTATGACTGTTTGAGGTTGTGGACAGGTGTCTTTTATACTGATAACGAGTTCAAAAAGTTGCCATTAATACAGGTAACGAGTGGAGGACAGAGGAGCCTCTTAAAGAAGAAGTTACAGGTCTGTGAGAGCCAGAAATCTTGCTTGTTTGTAGGTGACCAAATACTTATTTTACCGAGGAATTTACCAATTAATTCATTAAAAATCCTACAATGTGATTTCCTGGATTTTTTTTTTCTCATTTTGTCTCTCATAGTTGAAGTGTACCTATGATAGAAATTACAGGCCTCTCTCATCTTTTTAAATGGGAGAACTTGCACAATTGGTGGCTGACTAAATACTTTTTTGCCCCACTGTATAGCAATACTTTAAGGTTTTAAATGGGCCCTATATGGATACATTTGAGGTTCATGTTTTTTTGTGACTATTGTGATGCATTTACACGCTTTAATGTTCAAAAAGGTCCTTATGTTTCTCATACTGCCTGTACTGCAGCACCTTTCACCCTCTGACTGAAACCAGAGTCCAGTTTAAGCCCAGCTTAGAGATGATATCACATACAATGTTTTGGAGCACTATTTAATAGAAGGGTGGTGTTACATTGTGATGTCACCATATTATAGAAGTAAACAAAGCAGTCCAATGGATGAGTTTCAGGCAGGAGGAGGGGAGTGTGTGTGAGAGAAACTCCCTCTTGAGGGGATCTTTGGGATTTTAGCAGACCATTTACATGCACAAAAACCTATATAACAAACTAAAGTGAAAGGGAAACCAGTACAAGTTTTAAAAGGGCCCCTTTAAGTTTAAGGCAGAAAATCGAAATAGAACACTAAATTAATATAATGGAAATAAAACAACCACTACATTACAGGAAGACAGCAACGACAATAAAGATAATGACTGTAACGTTAATGATGCAGAGCTAAGAAGCAGTCGTAGCTATAAGGTATCTATCGGGAATGATGTCTTAAGTAACATTTAACCTTAAAACTTGATGGATGCCCCGGCCGTGGCGCAACTGACTGGGGCACCTGCACCGTACAGCGGCGACCCGGGTTCGATTCCCGACCTGTGGTCCTTTCCGGATCCCACCCCGACTCTCTCTCCCACTTTCCTGTCACTCTCCTATCCGATTAAAGGCAAAAAGCCCCAAAAAATAACTTAAAAAAAACCAAAAAACTTGATGGACGGTGGAACACGATGACCAGTGGTAAATGAGTTAAGCAGTCAGCTCCTTGAAGGACGTTAAGCATGTCCTCTCCGTGTAGAAGACACCCATAAAGCTGACACACTGACTAATGACTCACTCCAGCATGTGTTTCACTTCCTGGCTCCCTCCCTAGCAACATAGGCGAGCACTGCATTCAGGTCACAGACACACTTCTTTATTTATATAAAAGGTATGTTTTACTTCCTTTCCTCAAACCCCGTTTTGTTTTTCCTCTTACAGGAGCAAGATCCAGACATATTCCAGATGTGCTGATTGCATTTCACAGCTGGATTCACTTACTGCTACCCTTGAGTTTTTTCTTCAACACACTGCTTTAAATGTCCACATGTTGAAATAAAAAAAACATTATTCTCCATAGGACACCCAATGATATGTTTCTCACCCTGATATAAATGTGGACTGATATTTGCCTACATTACAAACTGGTTTTGCTATGGATGCCGGACATTTGCATAATCCACGTGAAGACTTGTTTAAATGTCATTATTATGTTGTTTTTATGGTATCTAAGAGACTGGCTTATGGGCTCCATGTGTCATACTTTTTTATTTTCCATCTTTTTTTTTAACCCCACTCACTTCATCCCTTTCCCTGTGCATCTGGTTTTCATTTCAATCCCCACTCCCTGAATTTCTATGCCTTTCTTCCATCACACTTTCACCCACCCCATCTACACTCTCATCTGTATTCCCAACTGCCTCTTTCTCAGATCCTTACTTTTCTCTTGTCTGTCTCTTTGCATGACTGCGATTCTACCCGCCCCCGCTCTTCAACCCACCCTCTCACCTCCTGCTCATACTTTCTACCCTCGCTGTGTCTATCCCACACAACTACCACCCCACTTTCCATAGAACAGTGACTCTGAATGTTCCCTCCTTTGAAGCCTTTTCCAGGGTCTTCCAGTAAAAAAGTTCCAGCTGCATAAATAATTCAAATTTTAAATGATCAAGGGTAAAGGAGGCAAGTATACTAGCAAAAGACATTCATTCCTTACCTGTTGTTGAAGACTGTATAGTTGTGCTAGCTGTATTTCTCCCCAGAACTTCCGTTTTGTTGGTTTGAGGTGTTGTTTCTGAGAGTTTTCTCACAGCCTCCTGTGTTGTAGTAAGCACAGCTTTTGTAGATGTGGTTGTTATTTGCTGTGTTGTGGTTGGTTGTTCTTCAGTCTGTAACTGTTTAGAGCCAGTGGTGGTAGTTGTGGGCTGGGGTAATGTCACGGCAGCCTGCTTTGGAGTAGCACTGACGGTGGAAGGAGTGTCCTCTGTAAGTTTATCTACAAAGGGTGGATAAGACACATTTGTGGTAATTTTATTTCAACAGCACTTAAACATTAAACATGTTATCTAATATGTTTGATATCTCACCTGTTAATAAAACAGTTTCTTGTGTTACCACAGGGGACGGTGTGGCTCTTGTCTCAGTCTGTGGCGTTGTAGAGATTTTACCGGCTGTTGTAAGCACAGGCAGGTAGGGGTTCATAGCCTGACTTCCCTCTGGTGGTGTTTCTACATCAAAAACATTTGCTGTCTGTGCCTGTGGCTGGTACTGCGCCATTTCATCACCAACTGTTGCCTGAGGAACAGATGATTCCTCCTTCACAGGCATTACTGTTGGAACATTTCCTGATCCAAACCCATGTAAATCCTCATCCTCTGTCTCTTTGAGTGAACTCTCCTCTGAATTTCCTGCTGTCCCTGGCTCATCACCTGCAGATTCAGTGAAAGCAGCAGAAAGGAAAGTTGGCAAAGGTGGAATTGAGTCTTTTGTAGTAGGATCTTCTGTTACAAAAGCCCCGCTCAATGCTAAACGAGCTGTATCAGTTCTGGGCCTGGAGGCAGTGGGTTGAGTTAAAATTAGCCCGTTGCTGAGGTTCTGCGTAGAAAAAGCAGATATTAATGGAGGAGTGAACTGTGGGGTAGGACGGCTTGTTCGCCCCTGTTGCACTGCATTCGTATGTTTTTGTCTGTCCTGGACTGTAGCTCTGACTGGCACATCACTGCGGCCTCTCGGAGGCAAAGAAGGCCAGAGTCCAGCAGTCTGCTTTGTAGGTTGAGGTGAAGAATCATTAGGCAGGTCCGGAGGAGAGAATGAGGAAGAGGAGCCAATGATGGTCTGGGTATCTGAAGGATGGAGAGAGGAGAGGAGGAAGCCCAGGAAAAGGAGAGACATGGGAGCCATGGTCTGCCTGTGAGTAGAGAGTGGTGACTAGTCCCTCTGGCTGTCTGTCTGAGTGTCACACCATCCTTACACTGTGAAGCTGTTGACAGAGAAAAAAATAATAAAACAAACTGCTCACACACACTGTGGGTATCTTTACTTTCTGATACAACATTGTGTAATCCGAGGAGTGCATGTTGTAGAGGGCAGGTCAGTAAAACTCCCACAAGGTTTTAGCTGCATGACACCGGCTGACATATAGGGCGTGGTAAGGTGTATGGTTTCATGGCCCATATGAATACGCACACAGACACAAACAAAGACAAGACTCACCTTGTAATTTATATAACACAGTGCACCATCAGAATGATCAAGCCAAGAAAAAGAAGAAACTAAAAGGAGTCACAGATGGTTTCAGTCAGTAGCAGATGGACACATTCACTTTTTTCCGCACTATCTCCGCCATGAAATGTTCTTTGGATGATTACCAGTTCTGTTCTCCTCCCAAGTCTTTAGTATTGGACTTTTTCAGTTCTGTTTGAGTCATTGATGCCAGGAGTTGACAGCTGTAGCAGCGACTGTGGTGAAGCTCAGAGGACCAAGTGACACGGAGAGACCCCTGGGCCCTTGAGGATTACACAATCCAGCGAGTAATCTAGATAAACAGCTGCCAGGCGCATACCCTCAACATGCACTTCTCATCAAAAAACTCCCCTTTTCTTTTACTATTCGGGCCTCTGACATAAACCTCCCTTGTTCAGACCAGTATCTGTCTATGACTCACACTGGGAGGTAACCATTTGGAGGAGTGAGGAATATACTGAAACTTCATCGGAAAACCTTAGTAAGAAAGGTACAGAAGATAGAAATCAGTGCCTTTGGGAGAATTCATTCGGCTGCTGCTGCGTATGACTCACCTAGGATCTATTCACATGCTCACAGTGTGCGCAGCTGCAGTAATTTCCCAGAGTCCCAATACACACTGCAGCTGCGCACACTGTGAGCATGTGCGTTTCATACTCTTGTAAGATGTGAGTAATATGTGTGAGGGTATGGAAAAAAAACGTGTTTAAGTAGGTGTCTGTGTGTGCGTGTGTGCACCAAGCAGGAAGTCACAGAGCATATCGTAGGTATGTGACAAAATCAGCTTGCATTCATTGTTTAAAAACTATATATATATTAACTGTAATACAACAGCAGCTTGATAGAAAAACTAGCCATGAGTACAGTCAAATAAGTGGTAGTATATCTCAATCTCCACCCACTCACAGTAGCCTCAATGTTTATTTTCCTTCCCATCTAAGCCGCCTCTTCTATGCTCAGTCTATCGGCTGCAGGCCAATTCAACTGCTGATTAATCACCGTTTTTCCTTTTTCTTTCTTTTTCTCTTGTCCCCCATTTAACTGGAGTTGTTTCCACACAGCTCTACAGCATGCTCCTGGGTAAGAGTTGAAAGACGGCCCTGAAGATAGGCAGATAAGGTGGATGTAAGATAAGGAGATTAGAAAAATGAGTGTGCTCACAGAAAGGATAGGCGGGAGTAGAAAGACAGGGATGGAAGGGCCAGAGAAGATGGAGGAGGCATTGTGATGGTAATTTAGCAGAGGAGGGTACAGGGAAGAGAGTTAAGGGGCTTTGTGAGAAAATGAAGACAGAGAGAAAATCTAGAGAAAGCTAGTTTATATAAACTGACAGAAACTAAAAAGGAAAATATTTGAAGAAAAATAGGAAGAGTCACGAGGATACTATGTTTCAGGTTAAACAGGGTTGTTTTGGTCAAAACGAAGACATGGCAGTAGGTCTAGGAAAGCATGCGGAGAAACTAAGCCTGCTTCACCTTTTCTATGAGGTTCATTGGCAGGTGCGTAGTCTCTGGCAGGCGAGGATAAACAGCCTGTCTATTGAGAAATGCCTTGAGGTAAACATACTACTGTCTTGATAAAACATAATCCAGCATGTGTCATTTTATGTGTTTAAAGTGAGGTTGTAGAGATTCATGAGTCTGTCAGGATTCATCTCATCCCCACACATTGGCCATATGCCCGCACAGCAGAGGTTACCAAAAAAAAACCTTCTTGACTGGATTTATATGATTTGACTACAAGTTTCCATTGGAAGTAATACAAATGGATTACATTTAGGCTGATTGGCAGCTCTTCTAAGCAGACTGAATTACAGGCCAGGAACCTCTCACCATTTGTTGTTGTACCTAATTCCTACCCAACACAAGACAAGATCAGTTTAATCAGCTGGTCTGGTTTTAAATATAAATCTGCATTCTCTCAGTGCATCATGGCAGTTCCCACAAGGCACAGGGAGTAAAATACAGAGACGCACACTCCCAAAATACAACAGCATGTTCCTCTGTGTCTATCCGGGGGGAGAAGGGTTACTTTTATCATTATTAACCCCTCGGGGCAGAGGGACAAATCACTCCGTATT
Source organism: Eleginops maclovinus (assembly GCF_036324505.1). Taxonomy (NCBI): domain Eukaryota; kingdom Metazoa; phylum Chordata; class Actinopteri; order Perciformes; family Eleginopidae; genus Eleginops; species Eleginops maclovinus. The sequence goes on along the minus strand of NC_086349.1, from coordinate 18,865,222 downwards.
ACATTTTCACTGGGATGGACATGTTGTGCAGATGTCGTCACTTTCTCTACCACAATATGTTCTTTGTCCAGAACAGGAAATGCCCATGCAAAATATCCAATACTACAGGAGCCAGAATCAAACTGAAGAGGATTATAAACCCCTTTGCCCACCGTTTAGACCTGCTGGTTATATAATTACATGAGTCAGTACAAAAGCAGCTGTTGCTAATTGTTGCAGTACTGATGTCATGTCTATGCTGATGTTATGTCCAGCTAATGTGTGTACTTTAGAAAGAAATCAGGCAGAGGGAGCCACGTTTTCAGAGAATCTTCCTTGCAAATTTTTTCTCTCTCTTCTCTATGCCAGATTTTAGACATCCGGGCAGTGCAATATTTCCATCCATGTGAGTGAATATTTCAATGCGCAAACAGTCTGTTTGCAGAGAGATGTGTCTTTTCAACAAAGACTTGTCTAATGCACGCACATGTTAAGAGCACATAGTATGCAAAACTGTCAAATGCTGAATGTTGCATTTGAAGGTCTGGTCAGATTTTGAGTCTTGTTCAGTAATTATTACTTATATTATTACATTTTTATGGTTTTGTAGAAAAACATGTTTTTCCTCCTCTACAGAAACTCATGTCTACACAGGCATGCCAGCAGCTCTGGGAGGATAGGCACAGTAGTGCTTTGAGCTAAATATTAACATTGGCTTGGTTACATGCCCACAATGACAATGCTAACACACTTTAATTTGGCAGGGAATGTGTACCATGTTCACAATATTAGTTTAGAGTGCTAGGCTTTGAACATTTGATACTTAGTAGCAGACGAAAAAGTACAGCTGAGGCTAATAAGAATGTTTATTATTTAGTATTGGACAAAATAAAATTATACCTTGTGATGGCACTACATAGAAAGTCGAGTGGTCAACAGATTCGTTACAAATTCACATGGAAAAGAACAGGAAATCTCATGAAAAGAAACGTTTACAGCTGATGGGAAAAAAATCCACAAATTGAAAAGTAAGGTGATGACAAAAGTTGGTACTATTCATGCTTCGGGAAGAATAGATATCTGTCCTGCAATGATAACAATTGATTCAGTAATTGTTGAGATATTTCAGTCCAAAGGAATCTACCTACTGACCATCATTGCCATCATTGCAAAAGCCATAGTCTCCATCAGTATATGTGAGGAAACATGCTTGCGCTGTGTGTCAGAGTGTCCAGTTCCTGAGTCATGGTATCCAATGTCAAGGTTGCTCTCTGATGAGCAGGATTTAACAGTCAAAGTCAGGGATGATTTGAGAGGCCCTCAGCTAAGAAGGAAAGCTTGCTAATGGACAATAGGGAAGAACATGAGAAGTTCAGAGGAAAATAAAAAAAGATACAAATCTCTAAGACAAAGAATTTGATATTTAGAATCAGATTACAGAGCCAGAGGGTTGCTGTAACAGGGATTCTGCATAATAAAATTGGCCTGAAAGAAAAAAGGAGACTGGACTAAACCAGTAGAGAACTGTTCGTCACTGTGGACCTCTGCACAGCAACGGCTTCTCAGTCTAACAGAGCAGTTAAGTATTACTTGCCATACAGATGTGTAACTTGTTTGTACTTCGCTACGTCGAGGGAAAGGTGGGACTGTAAAAGCAGTGTATGTATGTGAATTTGTGTGTACGTGAGACAGAGAGAGAAAAAGAGTGAGGGGGAAATGGGTGAGGGAGTATGTGCGGTTATGGTGGTATGCGGGTAGTGGGGGAGGTCGCAGGATTGACCGTTAAAAATTCCACACCTTGAGAAAACATATGGACTCCAAAAAGCTCCCACAATATTTTCTTGCTTATTTTAAATACAGCTACTGCGTTAAAAATATATTAATACTAATCAGTTTAGATGAAGTTGATTTATATATGAGGAGATATACGAGCTCTCCACATGCATTATAGATCCTGCAGGAAGTTTTCCAGGCGATCATCCAACTTCAAGACATCTGCCTTACACTAAAGCTGTCCATTTAGCTCTTAACACAAACCAACGACTGTTATAGGTTCCTCTCTCGTGGCGCTTCACTGCCTCGGGGGGTATCAAAACTCCATTGGAGTAACCGACCACACAGCGGGTCAAGCTTACGGAAGAGAGGAGGCTCCAGAACCAATCGAGGAAGCTTTTGATCCCCAGTCGAAGTGGATGTCCAGCTTAAAAGTGCTGAGCCCCACAACATCTTTGACTGATGTTCCGCCTTCATGCAAGCCACAGATCAAAGGCTGAAGGTCAGCCTCTAAGGGTGAGGCACTTTAACTTCACTGAGACTCCACCACACACACACACACACACACACACACACACACACACACACACACACACACACACACACACACACACACACACACACACACACACACACACACACACACACACACAGGCTACAAATAGTGGCATATGATAGATGACTATGGAAAGAAAGTTTAAGTTATCAAACATGCATTGTTTAAACATATTCAGTATATATAAATAAGTGTTTTCAGAACTTCAAATTAGTCCTCACACATTCCCAGAAACACTCCCTAGCTGTGATAAAGGTCTGGTGACTGATTGAAACAGCTGCTAAACCATATTGAGCCACAAAACACTTTCAGGAAAGAGATTAAAGGCATAAACAGATTGGGGGGAGTAAACCACAGGTCTGCTTAAACCCGAGACTCTCACTTCATTACAGCTGGATGCAATAAAACCACTGCTGTGTTAAGTGGTGGATTGTATATACAAAATAAATTAGTATCTTGTACATCACTGTCCTTGGTGCAAATGTACAACTTAATAACAAACGAATAAAGCATACTGCTAGGTGGATGGTACTTCTATAGACAATACATTATTTACTTGTACATAAATACACAGGTACAAGTCCTTGGTGCAGATTTACAACTTCATAAAAATGTTATTATTTATACCTGGTTTACCCGCCAAAATGATCTGGTGCCATAAAAGAGCTATGGGACGGATAAAGTCTAGTGCTCAGTGGTTTTGTCCTTCACCTTTGTCTTGATTTATGGTTTATTTTCCACTTCTCTGGGAGTGCTGGACTTCGCGGAAGTTTGTTATGTCTGCTGTTAAAATGGGAGGTATGTTTTTTACTAAATAGCATCTTGCCAAGTCTTTAAAAGACTAAGCCACTTAAGATCATATGCAGTCATGTATCATCCTGTGTACTATTACACCCTTTTAACCTTTCAAACGCCATCTTCTCTGTGAACACACTGTCAAAGCAGCCAGTAAATCTCTCTTGAGTTGCATTTACATTAGATAGGGCCCTTTTTTTTTATCTCGTCAGTGGTTGAGGGTGTGCGGTTTTCCTTTAAATTGGGGATTCCTCTGGCACAAGCAGGACTCTGCATTACATCCAGAAACACTTTGGAGCAGCTCTGCCTGTGCGCTCTCAATGGGAGTCGCATTGGCCCGGTACCCCCCCATTTTGCCTTCTCTCTCTGATGGATGCGTTCACTGATGAGGAACAGGTGAATCCAGATCCTCTAGCCCTGCCTACATGTTAAGGTGTGTTGCACTACCCCTGTTAAATAGGCCTACATAAACACACACAAACACAGAAAACAGGCTGAGCACCTGCCAGCAGAAATAGAGCCACTTGTTGCAATTTCTCCAAAGTTTTTCCAACTGGAGAGACACGCCTTTTCCATTTCCTTGTATATTTGCATTTAGCTTTGACATGCAAGTTACTGAATCGCCTTAAGGGACTGGTTTAATCGCATGACCGGTGCGTGATGTGTCAAGCAAACTAGGCATTTTAACTAGAACTGAATCAAATGTTCCACTTCAGCGTCAAATGCGCAGTCATTCAATAGTCTTTTCCATTATATCTGGATCGCATTGGCTACATTCCACCCTGATGCAAGAGATTATTAAGCGGGCTATCCGTTGTCAACTATTACGGCAACGTAACGAGAGTATTGTAGCTAAATTAATTAAAGATACAATTAACTCAGATTAACAGTTAGTTGGTCACGTTGATAGATGTAAGCTAAAATACAGTGTTATACATTTGAATGTTCTGGATTCAATAAATCTTCATTTAGATAGAGGGTTACTTTTACAATCACAGGATGACGTTATTTGCTGCTGGTCACGAAGAGCAGTAACGGCGTTACTGCGCACGTTACCCTCCAAACAGCACGAAGCCACAACGATGGCTTCAACCGACAGAAGGGAGGAGAGAATAAGCTCTTCCCGGTACCAACGCACACAGAGTAGGTTGTAATACCACGAAACAGGTTTAATGTGACGTGTTACATTAGTCGCCGTAAACCCTAACCGACCCGTACCGCGGCTCAGGTAGAGACGTCACTCTTGGGTCACTGCGCAAAGTACCGCCGCATAGCAGCCACCCCACCACTGTTATCAAGTCCATCTGTTTCCCCCATCAAACACAGCTTACCTGCAGGTCTGTACGGATCCTCTCGATGGCGTCCTCTGCGGCAGTATATGAGGACTAAGACATACCGAGTTAGCCAAATGGAAACGTGTTACGTTAGTCCAGGTTCAGTGCCTAATAGCCGCAGGGTACAAGTGGAAACAGTAAAGACGGTGCTCTACCGACAAACAGAGAGGTTCAGCAGCCCAGTGCCACAGCGCTCTCCAACCATGAGCCTCTGAGCAGATAAACGCCCCCTCCTACTGCTCCGTCTCTCTCCACACCGCTCCCTCCCTCTCATTTTTACTCACAAGCGGATAAACAGGATGGCTTGCCTACCTATCAAACATGCTATCAACATATGGTCTGTTATGCAACTGAAGCCCGGTACGCAGTTTCACATGGTGCACCCTTTTTCTGCCTTTTTGTAAAGCAGCCTGCTGAGACACTGCCCAGTGGAAATATGACGGCACTGACATCATCATCACACACACATCATGCTATGCCACTATCCACTATCTCCTCACCTCTCTCTCCTCGTGTTTCTCATATTATATGATTTGCTTCAGTTTTTTTTTCTTGTCCTGATATGTTTGCAGAAACCTGGAAACTTTACAACCTCCTCCACAATTTTTTTCAGATATGTTCACAACTTGTGCATCATTTTGGAATATAGATTTTCTAAGCATAATGCGAGATATGATGTTGGTCTCTTCTGCGCACAGAACCACTATTCCACATATGTCCTTCCTGGGAGAGGGACCACTTAAAGGTGTTCCCTCTCAAAATCGGATATAATGCACCCTGTGGCACATCTGTGATATGGGGAATCCCAAAAGTATTTGACTTTAATATCTAGGTTCTGTTTTGTTTTTGTTTTTTCAAATTATGGCTGAAAGTAAGCCCCAAACTGGGTTGTTCAAAGTCTCCCATTGGTGTCAAAAAAGTGTTACGTGAAGAAGACAGGTGAGTAGGCACCTGACGTTTCTGGCAGAGTTGTGCAGCAGCAGCAAGGACAATGAGCTGGGAACAGAGCTGTGCATGAAACTCTACCTCCCTCGCCTCTCCTGCCCTCCAGCCAGTGTTTGTGGAGGGGGAGTAAGCCAACCCAGGCCAAGATCAAACTGTTTTCTCATGCCACATGGCACCTTGGCTCTATGCCTGCCTCTCCTTTATCCGTGGTCTGATTGTCTCTCTGTCGTACACAAACACAACACTCTTGTTTTTAGAACATGCTGTTGAGACTGCGGTTCTGACTTGACTGAGCCCAAATGCAGATCATTAAATGGGCCAATACGGAATTCCCATATCAACAGCAACCATCTCATTCTGTATCATTATTTCTCTCTGTCACTCTCATTAGATTGTCTGCACAGTACAATCCTAAAATAACCTGTGCAGCTCAGAGGATTGTACTAATGCCATTACGTTACTACTGAGCCAGAGGGAGATACTGAAGAGATGGGACAGGAAGAGCGAGGACACTTCAAGTTGACATCATGGCACATGGATAATGACTAATATTCCATAGGCAGGGGCTTAGGGTTCAACATATTTGGATCACTTATGTAACATGCTACTTATATTTATAAAGAAAAGAAAAAGGGAATGGATGTTTGTTTCAGTTTTTTGAAAGAAATGTCATGTTATTAAGATTATAACACATAGACTTTGTGTGTCTGTGAACATGTACAGTATCTGCTACTCTTCTGAGTGCAGTGTTTATCATAGAAAATGAGTATTATCCAGTTACGTTAATAAGATTACTGTAATCTGGTGTACCAGAGGGGGATCTGATTAAGCTAATATCCTCAAACTACATTAAAAAGACCCTGATGAGTCCTTCTACTTTCACAGGTGCCCTCTTTCTATAGTGTAAATCAATGGGGGGGATAAGTGAGATTTTTGATCTTTGGTGGTCCCATGTTGCTTCACTGACTAAAATTAGACCTTTCTTTTTTTTTTAAATGCCCTCCTGTCCCAGTTTTAATAATTATAATAGTAGGTCATTGCACATTATGACACAGAGAAGCTTTACCAGCCATGGTCCTCCTGAAGGGAAAAATCAGATTTTTACTGTAACTATCTAACCATTAATGTTTTCTCTTTTTGAATTGAATAATTGTCCTATAAATAAGGACAAACGGGTGTATGTTAACCTTGCATGCCCAACTTATTTAAATCAAACCAGGCCATCTCTTACGTAAATTGCCTTTAACGGACAGCTCGCGATTTATGGGGAATTTTTGCCGGCTTTAAATAAAGTGAAAGGGTTCGCTAAATTAACAATTTCTTAAAAAGGAAGAAGTTAGAAGCACCGACACTGATATACACCACAAACTACACATGGTATTCATGTTATTCCAAACCCATATATACTATGAATAGGGTTTCTATACCATCTTTGTCTAAGAATGTGGTGAATGCATTCCACTTAGTCATTTAAATTGATCCAGTAGGGGCTCTGAAATGTAACTCCGGAAACGTTTCTTCCTCTCAATCTATAAGGCATTGAACCTTAATCTCAGCCGGTTAAGAGGGGATGCTATCAGATGGTAGAACAAGGTTAGCTTCTTTCATTAAGAACAGCCAAGACCTTCAAATGCTAATATCCATCCGCACATATGACGCAGAAAAGCCTAAGGTATAAATACCTCCCCCTGCTCTGTACTTTCAGCCTTTTTCTCCATGACTTTCCCCTCGCCCTATGGTTGTCTAGACACCAAATAATAATCTACCCAACTCTGGGCCCCAAAGACAGACTTCCATATGGGGACTGCCTTTACCCCGTCCTTCAGGCTCCCCTCAAGGCTGCCTCCAGCAGCATTAGGTTTCACCACATCTAAGATGAAACAACATAACTCTCTTTAAATCCATTTTAGGTATTGTATCAGATACTGTAAAATAAATCATCTGTTACTCTTCAGGATTAACACCATCCATCACATTGAGTAGTATGCAGAGTGTGGGTGTGCAAAGAGACCATTTTTGGGTTCAACCCTACACAGAACCTGGATAGTCAAAACAGGATCAGATTCTTGTTAAATAAATGATAAGAATAATTGTAAAATAATATTTTCAAAAATGTATCCCTTGGACCGATATTGTAAACTTTAACATAATATGAAAACACTGAACACAATTCAAATCTGAGATATACAATGTTATACATTCCTATATATTACATACTTTTAAATAACTGTGAATACATATAAACCCTAAGGGGCCAATTTATTAGGACATTGTTCAGTCTACCGCAATGCAACGCAACTATTTTAACCATGACATTTACTTTGATTAGTTTGACTGCTGGGTTAGAAACAATCAGGTTTTATCAGGGAATTTTACGCATATGACCCACTTCAAATGATTTTGACTCACACACACAAACACCCTTGAGAACTTCTCTTTAGCTTAACTACCACAAGACCAACTCTCACATATTGTCACTGGGAGATAAACAAATTCCATCTTGCTGCTGCACATCTGGAAATAGACACGAGACCTTTCCAATTTACTAGGGCTCTAGAACTGGCGCCCCCTGGTGCCTGCAGGTAGTCAATAAGCCCTCTTGGAATAAGTACATTTGATGAGCAATGTCCTCTCAACTGAATAATTGCCCTGGGCATGACACAAGCTGAGACCCAACACTTACATAATGCGCGTGCCACTGTTGTGTTGTTTGAGTCTTTGCGTGTCAACTCGTGCGCACGATGGCTTTTTCTTTTTAATTCATGTTTCCACCTCCAGCACACTTTCACCTCTCCCGATCTTCTTATGAAAATAATATTCTTGTTCTCTCCGCTCTATTTTTACTCTGCTTTTCTTCTTCACTGTGACTCTGCCCTAGAGCGGCCCCCAGCTTCTGTCCGGCTCAACAGAGTGGAGATGAAAGCTGACTCACAGATTCATTAACACGCCTGGCTGCACAGACTTCCACAAATAAACGTGGTCTATAGATGTAGGACATGCACATTCAGACACACACAGATGCAACAACAACATGCATGATGCACCTGCTTACTTACACTAACATGTCAGAAAAATATTTGCCTTTCAAACTAAGGGCAAGAAAGAGGTTTGGTAGGCATGTACGCAGTTGGAACATTTTAAAATGATGTCTCTTAATATATTTTAAACAAACAATAATACTGCTCAGTCTTTGCCATACAGGGACATTATGGGTCAAACAACCCTAAAGACATGTTCATCTCCGGAGACAGTCACACAAGCCCCAAGCAGTGACGGCAGATAACTGCAATCCCTGCTATTAAAAGACCCGCTGACACAGCCAACCTATGCCTATAGATAAACATTCAGACATCGTGGCACTTCAAGCATTCAGCCAAGTAGTTTTTTATGATGTGACGGAAAAGCACACTATTTTCAAGCAGGGAATGCAACGGAGAAACACAATACTCCATTTCGGTGTCCTATGACCTTTTCAGACATGCATACAGATGCCGTGACGTGTTGGTGCAAAGTGTAATAGGAACCGGAGGGCTTGGCAGAAAGAATTCACCCAGGGACCTAGTGAAATGTGTTGTGCTCACATACATGTAAATATATATTAAAAAATGGGGTTGCATGGACTTCAAAGTGATAGTGTCTTGCATTGGCACCTAGTGGCCTCTTCTGGAAACATTTAGTAGTCTGAGCAACCATGAGAGTGGTGCTTTCAGTGGGCTTGAATCAAATGCTTATAGGTCCTTTCCTCTCAAAAAAATACACCAAAAAATAGGACATACTGTACGTTATTTTCTCTTTATTTAAAAAAAAGCCACCTGTGTGCAGTATTGTGTTGTAGTAGTGAAAGCATAGGAACAGTAAATAAAACACATTCAAATGTCTGAGAAATGCCTTACAATAATTAATTGTATCCCATGTACAGTAACTATAAAGTCTATATATTTCATTTCAACAGTTGTTTTTGTTTAAATCAAGCTACACAAAATGTGTCATAATTGTGTGGTAATGTAATCTGATGTGAATCTTGCTCAATAAAGCTCATTTACCTCTTAGCACCCTGCCATTCTAGGCAGACTTGTCCAGCAGTGGCTCAGTCAGTAGGGGCTTGGACTGGGAATCGTAGGGTCGCCGGTTCAAGTCCCCGAACAGACTTGGAAAGTGGACTGCTACTTGGAGAGGTCCCAGTTCACCTCCTAGGCCCTGCTGTGGTGCCCTTGAGCAAGGCACCGGACACCTCCAATCCCCCCTCCCCATTGCTCCCCGGGCGCTGCACGATAGCTGCCCACTGCTCCTAGTAATAGGATGGGTTAAATGCAGAGGACTAATTTCACTGTGTGTGCTCTGCTGTGTGCATGTATGTGACAAATAAAGAGGGTTTCATCCTCCGATTCTATCTTCTATCTAGACTTCTTTGCCTTCTTCTGAAGACCAGCCTTGGCTTTTATGTTCTTCACAGTTTCATTTGTTTCTGTCTTCATCTTTGTTTTCTTGCCTGCTACTGTCAGTTCCTCTTCATTATTTTCCTCCTTCTTTGGCCGCTTCAGTTGTGTCATTTCTTTCAGATTTTGGAACTTTTTGAGGTCAGCGCAGAACAACACCTAAAACAGATAAAACACTCAGTGGATAAAGCAGACGGATTAAAAGAGAGAGAATTGACAGACAGAAAAAATGACGACACTCACCGACTGTGCCCAACCAGCATAAGGACCCCAGAGTTTTCTGAAAAAATCTCCTGTGCAAAAATATGACATTTAAACAGTGTTTTCAATAAAAAACAAACATTATTAGGATTTTAATGAGTGTGACACTACAAATAAACTACTAACGAGGTGCATGATTATTAACTGTACCAATATCTCTATGAAGTTTATCTGTGATAGTCTTCTGTCCATGGCCAGATGCATAGTTGTAGTCACGTTTAGCAATCTGCCACACGTGTGTGTCTATGGGCACAGCCTCTGCCTTATCCAGGGACATCAGACATACACAGTCTGCAACCTGAAGGGAGAAACATTGCCTTTATTTTATCGAAATAAAAAAATATGAACTAAAGGGATGAGTATGCTACTCTACCTTGGTGCCGACGCCAGGGAGGGTGCGCAAAGCATCACGGGCCTGCAGATATGAGGCACTGCGTAGACCTTCAAGCCACTGGATCCCATGGGTGTCTAAAATCTGCTTGGCACTCTGCTGAAGGAACCGAGCCCTGTACCCAAAACCAAGATCCCTGAGACGTGCCTCTACGCTGTTGTCTGCCAATTACAGAGAAGAAAAACAACACAAGCATGGTGACAATATGTAGGCAAGTAGGTATTCAGCTGTATTGAATATTGAGGCATTTGTAGGAAGAAATAAACACAAAGAATGTAGTTACACATTTGCCATGCCGTCTAATTTATGCACCACTCAGTAATCAACCATAGTACATGTTATTAATCTCCATGCATGCAACAGAGGCTGTTTGATAGTCGAAACAGGTTAAATGTGGGTTTGCATTGATGCAGTCTGTGAAGACACTTTTGTCTACTCTGTAAACAAGCTGAAAAAGTTTAAAATGTTGTGGCAATGCAAAAATAAAATCAAAGCTTCCTATTTTGATATTTTACCATTGAACCAAAAATAATATAGCAAAACAGAAGCGACAAACTATCTGAATATGATATCACATAGGGGCATGGGTCTGTAGGGTAATAGAATAATAGAGGACCTGCTAGTGCAGACAGGGAAGGAAAGCTGTGGTAAGAAGTTTGATCCAGTTGGCACAGCGGGGCGCCCAAAGCCTGACACAGCCTCTCCACCATACCCTGGATACGAGAGATGTGGTTGTTGGAGGTGCAAATGAAGGAAAACAGGCATTCAGTGGGGTCCTGACGCAGCATCCTTATACCTGGGGAGAGACCAAACAATATGTGTTGTCTTTTCTAAAAAATCAAATCACAACCAATGATAAAGCAAAGAAAGGAGCTGAGCAGTATTTGGTATGTTGGAAAATCTGTGTAGTGATTTCTATATTTTTTCTATATTTTTATTTTCCTCCAGTTTTTCAGTAATTAATCCGGTTTTTATGTGTGTTCCGTGTCTTAGTGTAAAAACCTTCAGTGCTGCATCTATTATGCTTTACAAATAAAGTGGATTATTACAAATAGTTATTGTTGCAAAACAAAAATTGCCTGTGTCATTACCTTCTGTGTAATAAGTGTATGATGAATGCACGCACTCTGACCTGTGAATATGTCTGCAATGTGCTTAAAGTGGGGGTCTGCTGCTCCCCATTCCCTGTAAAGGTCCCCCAGCTTCACATTCATCTGGAAATAATCTCTCAGCATCTCTTCCTCCTCCTTGGTGTCCTGATGCACTGGAGTCACAGCCACTGGCTCTTCTTCCTCCTTCTTTACAGCTTCTTTGAATCTGTTGTCTGATTTGTTTTTTAGCTGAAGAGAAACACCAGCTTCCTTCTTCCTGAAACTTGTCTCCCCCTGTCTGTCATGGCTTTGGTAAACGTGGTACCAAAGAGTGTCATCTGTCTGGGTCAGAGTCCAAACCCGTCCACCTATCACTCCGGTCCAGTGGCCTTCTGCAGTTTCTCTCCACCTGTGTAGCATTTAGTTAATACAAAGATACACACGATGCTTTATTGATGCTGACATACTACATCTGAGCTGGACAAAATTTACCGAAAAGATTGTCCACATGCAAGAGTAAGATCCAGACGCAGCTCTGACTTTGCACAGGTCAGAGATCTCCACATCTTCGCCCCTGGTGACAGCACTGCATGTTTAGCCATACCTGTTGTGATGCTAACAGTGACGACTGCTCAGGGGTAAAAACAACTGAACACAGACCTACCACACTGTCCGAGCATTATAAAACCAGTTATCTGTTATTCAGTGTATGTGCCAGCTTAAAAAAAAGACTACACCTTCGTAAAAATAATTTTACGCGGAGCTACAACTTCATTCATGACTTCAGTATGCGGCGAATGTTTACAACAGCCAGCATGAACTTTCGCGGAGTTGTTTCAGCGAGCGGCGATCCTGTTGGACAACAAAAACCTTACGCTGTGTTACATAGGCAAAGATGCTCGTATCTCATTGCAGCTTTTGCGTTAGGTGCTTTGATCTCTAAATCAAAAGCTTATCTGACATTAATAAAAGGATTTTATGGTTTTAACTTTTTGTTAATAATTTTCCAGAACAGTTTCTCGGAACTTTATCAGGCTATAAAACTGTGTTAGACTGTAACAGGTGCCGAGAATTTATGAGTCTCTGAAATTAATGATTACATTTGGAGTTAATTGAATGAGAGCAGACATAAAATAAATGAGAACATGACTCAACCTTCTATTTGAAGAATGACCATAAATGGGAAACACGGGGTCGACAACTGTGAATTATTAATTTCAGTAAAAATATCGGTGTACAATTTAAATATGAATTTCTTTAACTTTATTAGGGAGGAATTCGGTTAAAGTCCTGCTTGAATCCGACAACATCACCTTCAAAGATTAAAAGAAGTTGGGACTGAACTGACTGAAATGACAAACTGATGCAACATTTCACAGATACCGGTAGCCCCTCCCACACTACTGTCAACACAACTGCTGATTGGCTCTCTCATTCATAGTAGGCGGGAACATTAATCAAGCTCATTCCCGATTGGTCAAAGCTCTCCGTGACTACGCTGTCCTATTGGCTAATATTTGTGTGCCTCATTTTTTTCATGAGGTGTACAGGAAGTATACCCCTCCCTCGCGCTGCCTCTCGGAGAAGGGAATTCGTGTGTGTCAGCGGCGTGTCAGATAGGTTCTGATTCAACCGGTTAATAGGGTGGAAAAATGGAAGATACTTTAGCACTTTTCACCTCCATAGGTCTCAGCGAGCAGAAAGCGAAAGAAACTCTGAAAAATGAAGCACTGAGTTCCGCTCTGAAGGAGGCAATTGTTCAGGTATGACCTGCATTTATAGTGGAACTGGATTTTCTTGGAGACAGCTGTGAAATGTGACAACAGCTAACTCTTAGTATCTGCCCCTTGTTATTATTTGCCTTTTGAAGCTGCTCTATTTAATGGTCCAGAGTTACCTACCATTGGTTACAAATCACACAACTTTTGAGAAGTTGTTGTGGCAGGATCATTATTCTTTCGTTTTCACATTCTTCAGGTTGTATGCAGGCAGACACTCCTCCTGGGGTCAGGATGACGCAGGCCATCAACAACTTATTCACACTTTTTGAAGGATAAAACTATTAATCTTTTCTCAATAGGCCCAGCGTGTCCGTGGGGCATCAGGAGTGGACAAAGCCATGGGTACACTGCTGTACAGTATGGCATCTCGCATTAAAGACCCTAAACGTGTGGGATTTCTTTCAGACTGTATAGTGCAGGGCAAAATCTGCACAGAGCTACAGCTAGCAGGTAATTCCTGACATCTTTGACATGTTGCAACCTGACTGGTCAACAAAATGTAAACATGAAACAATGCAACCGTTAATCACTTCTAATTGAATTTTTTTTTAAAAAGTGTATTTCATTGGATTTATTAACCACTGGCACTGTGCCTTCTTGCTTCATACATTTCTCCTTCCTCTTTTTTTACAGCTGCTCTGGAATTTATTAAGAGTCACCCTCAGGACCCCATCAACCAGAAGGCGTTTGAAGACACATGTGGAGTAGGTGTGGTCATAACACCTGAGCAGATTGAAGAAGCAGTAAGTGCATGAGCTCAAATGAAAGTGTTCTTACATTCTTTTCTGAGGGTGGTGTGTTCACTGACAGTGTGATCTTGTTCAGGTTGAGGCTGTGATCAAGAAGCACAAAGAAAAGCTTTTGGTGGAGAGGTTCCACTTCAACATGGGACTGCTAATGGGTATGATGTCAGATTTGGACACCATTAAAGCTTTACAAACAGACAGAATATCTCAATACGTTTTTGTGTTGCAGGAGAGGCACGTTCTGCCCTAAAGTGGGCTGATGGAAAGGTCATCAAAAATGAAGTGGACTTGCAGGTATGTTTTAAAAAGAAAATATTGTAAGAGGTAGTTTGTGATTGTATAGTTGCATCTGACGGTTTGGTGATTCTCACTGTAAACTGGAACTTAATATGACTAATATTTTTCTTGAAGGTTGTACACCTCTTAGGACCCAAGACCGAAGCTGACCTAGAGAAGAAAGCTAAGGTAACACATCACATCACATTTTTTCAAGGAAACGTTTCAGCATTACTGGAAATGTTTGTATTTATTGTCTTTCTGCATCCAAATCAGGAATAGTCAGACACATAACCTATCTGTCGAATCACAACTAAATTGCCACAGAACTCCCCTTTTGTGCCGACAAAACAAACCTGATATATTATATGATGAGTTGTACTTTATTGGCCCTAGTATTAACATTTTATTACCTTTCGGTGGAGCCACACTAATTGTTGCTTCCTGTTTCCATTCTTTATTAAGCAAATCAATTTATTTTCCATAATATCTAACTATACTGTACCTTAAGTCACTGCTCGTACTCTTTGGATTTATTGTGGTTAATATCTTACTTTTTTGCAGCCCCAGAAAGCTAAAGTCGCAGATAATGATGTGAAGGTGAAGAAAGAGGAAGGGGCAGTGAATGGTAAGTGGCTATTAAAGTAGATTGCAGATTGCAGTGAATTTTAATTCATGTTTGTGTCATTTTGCCTGATTTTAACTGTGCTTGTTGGTTGATTAGCTGTGGTGAAGACTGGGGAGGTGAAGTCACTTATGGAGCAGCTCAGAGGAGAGGCACTGAAGTTCCATAAAACAGGTAATAAGAAACACCTGAACAATCAGAAGCAGAAGCATCTCTGCTACAATCTGTGAAGAGCTAATTTACCTACCCAGTATGTTGATGATCCCGGCCTTTCATCATACAGGTGAGAACTATAAAACCGAGGGCTATGTTGTCACACCGAAAACAATGGACTTGCTTAAACAGCACTTGGAGATCACTGGTGGACAGGTACAAACTTTATATTTGTTGCTTTGGAGAACACATTTACTTTAAAATGGTGTATATTGATTTTTCTCCTTTCCTTTTACAAATTCCTTTAGATACGCACTCGTTTTCCTCCTGAGCCAAATGGTATCCTTCACATCGGGCATGCCAAAGCCATCAACTTTAATTTTGGTTATGCAAAGGTAGGGGTCTTTCTGTGCTTTTATCCACACACCATCAGCTGTTTAATTCTCTCTGGGGAGGCAGTTTTCTTTAAACCTTGTGTTTTCTGTTAGGCAAACAACGGGATTTGTTTCTTGAGATATGATGACACAAATCCTGAGAAGGAAGAGGAAAAATACTTCACTGGTATCAGAGACATGGTGGAGTGGCTTGGTGAGTTGGACTCTGTCGATTTAACCTTTTGTGATTTAATGTGCTTCTGTTACACTCTACATTCATGAAAACGTTTCTTTTTAATATTACTGTTTGGCACAGGATATGAACCTTTTGCGGTCACACATGCATCCGACAACTTCCAGCAACTCTACGACCTCGCTGTGGATCTCATTCGCAGGTGAGTGTATAAACTATGTGTATGTGTTGATATAATGCATGTCACAAGCTGGTTAATGATGTTGGACTTGTTTCTTCCTCTTCATTCAGAGGTCATGCCTACGTGTGCCACCAGAAAGGGGAGGAACTGAAGGGCCATAACGCTGCTGCATCACCCTGGAGAGACCGACCCACAGAGGAGTCGCTGGTGTTGTTTGAGAGGATGAAGAAGGGGCTGTTTGCTGAGGGAGAGGCTACGCTCAGGATGAAGATGGTCATGGAGGACGGGAAGATGGATCCCGTGGCGTACCGAATCAAGTACACGGCGCATCATCGCACCGGAGATGAATGGTACTAAAACTGTTGTACTTTTCCACAGAGTTTTATTTAAATACGTGATTTCTCACATCAGGCTGTGTTTTTATTTACACGTGTCTTGTGTTTTTCTGCAGGTGCATCTACCCCACTTACGATTACACCCACTGTCTATGTGACTCTATCGAAAATATCACACACTCACTCTGTACCAAAGAGTTTCAGGCCAGGTATGCATTAATACTTTGGTATTCTGTTATAGATAAACTATGAAATCATCTTTTTTGGAGGAACATAAATGCATTGTTATGTTTATGGTCCCTTTTGTTTGTGGCAGGCGTTCATCATATTTCTGGCTGTGTAACGCGCTGGATGTGTACTGCCCTGTTCAGTGGGAATATGGACGCCTGAACCTCACATACACTGTGGTGTCAAAGAGGAAAATCATCAAACTGGTAGAGGCCGGCGTTGTCAGGTAAAATCGCCATTTAAATGATTTACATTTAAGAATGATCTGCCTTGTAATGAATGTAATAAATGCGATGTAAAATCACTCAAGGTACCGAAAGCATTTCTTCCCTAATCATATGATCAGATTTTTGGGGAGAAATTGGATGCTTTTTATCTTTTTGTTCGTGTTACAAATAATCAGTTTGGTAACTGTAGATGATATTTATTTTAATTACAGCGACTGGGACGACCCCCGACTCTTCACTCTGACTGCGCTCAGGAGAAGAGGTTTCCCAGCAGAGGCGATAAACAACTTCTGTGCCCGGGTATGTAGAATGGACAGAAGTGTTAGAAAGCCCACACATTGACATTTTAAGTAGATCAGTGTTTGGTAATGTCCTAAGTGTCTTTTCTTAATGCTTGTGTTGATTTGAGCTGTTACATGTGTATGAGGTCATCGGAGCTGCCGTGCCTGTGTGCCGGTGAAATGTTCTACTCTCAGTTTGGTTTATGACGGTGGATGAGATGACAGTGCTTTTCCTCCCGTTTTCCCTCAATTAAGAAGAGTCAATGGTTGGACTAGTAATTAAATGCATGAGAACACTGTGGTAATGATATGTTACATCTGTTTTGCAGGTTGGAGTCACAGTGGCCCAGACTACGACAGAGCCTCACCTTCTGGAGTCGTGTGTGAGGGACGTGCTGAACGAAAAGGCACCCAGAGCCATGGCTGTGCTGGATCCACTCAAAGTCACCATTACTAACCTTGCTGAGAACGCAAAGGTTTCTAAATGAATTACAAATACAAATAGTGCACACTGAACAGCTCACTGACTTGTTATATTATGTTCTTTACTTATTTACAATCATTGGTGCTGAATATTCTGTTGTCTTTTTCTGTCTCAGTCAGACGTACGAGTGCCGGACTTTCCTGCCAACGAGTCCAAGGGAAGCCACACGGTGCCTTTCAAGCGCACAATCTTCATTGAACAGAGTGACTTCAGAGAGGTCAGAGAAAGACCCCAAAAATATCCTTACAGTACAAGTAGCAGACTTTCTTTGTGCAACTTTTGGATTGTGGACAGAAGATGATAATGGACTCCTCCTTTTTGCAGGTGATGGAGAAGGGCTACAAGCGTTTGACCCCAGACCAGCCTGTAGGTCTGAGGCATGCTGGGTATGTCATCTCTGTCCAGAAGGTCATCAAGGTAAGATTCCAGATATTTTGAGGTTTGGTCAGATTTTATTACTCTGGTTGAAATATACTTGTTAACACGGTTTGCAAAGAAGAAGAAAATACTTACTGTTGTGTTTTGAAGGTTAGGAATATGCTTGATTTGGATATACTAATGTAAAATACTTGATAATTCATGTAAACCAAATATTTTTTAATATTACAATTGAAACAACAATGAACGGGCAAATAAAAGACAATCGGTTTTGTGAATTCAAACTTATATTTTGTTCTCTGGAGTTTATTACACTGAAATGTTGACAGCTTGTGTGATCTGGGTATTTTACATTCTTAGCAGTGTTTGCTTTCTTCTGTTGATGTCTTTACTTCCCGGTCCACAAACTCATATAACATCTCCAGCTGATGTCCCCTTTATTTCCCAGGATGCTCAGGGTAAAGTGGTTGAACTGGAGGTGAACTGCTGCAGTTCTGACACAGCAGAGAAACCCAAGGCCTTCATCCACTGGGTCAGCCAGGCATTAAAGTGTGAAGTGCGCCTCTACGACAGACTGTAGGTCAAACAGCTTACTGCCATTCCCAACAAATATTCCATGTTCAAAACTCACTTCCCCAAACTTCTTGCTGTCTCTGTAGATTCCTGCACAAATATCCAGAGGATCCATCTGAAGTGCCCAATGGCTTCCTGAGTGATATCAATCCTGTGAGTACATCTGCACTCCTTTGACAGAGTGCCTGTTTAGATGAACTGAGATGTTTGAATGAGCATAGGAGTGATGTTTAATGTTTTTCCTCCTCTTGTCCTTTAGCATTCCCTGCAAACAATCAGCGGTGCCTTAGTAGATACGTCAGTGAAGGGTGCAAAGGTTTTGGACAAATTCCAGTTTGAGAGAGTTGGTTACTTCTCCCTGGACCCCGACAGCACAGCAGATAAGGTACAGTAAGAAAAAAAAATTGTGTTTTATATTTTAAAAAGCTGTTGTTCATTCAAGAATGTATTTGGACATTTAAAAACATATTGGCACTCACGTAAAGAGTGAAATGTAACTGTACTCTTTCTCCCTGCAGCTCGTCTTCAACAGAACAGTCACCCTCAAAGAAGACCCTGGGAAAATATGATTGACTGAGAACAAGCCCCACTTCCTGCTTCCCATGAGCCCACAGATACATGTCCACATTGTTTGCATCATTTAATGTGTAATAACAGCAAGGGCACAAACAGCTAAGGCTGAGATTGACTCAAATCAGATACTGAATGTCAATATTTCTAAAATGCAGTTTTGTGTCATCGAGGTTTCTCAGCAATTGGAAAACAATTCTATTTCTTGATTGTCAACTGTGCAATCAACTTACTGCAGTGTCACTCAGTCAATGTCAGAACTTTCTACAATAGCTGCAATAATATTCAATTACAGTTTGTTATTTATTGAATGTATGCATCTTTGATCATTGTTCAAAAAGGACCTGATGTTTGTTGATTTTAATATTGCCTCTAAGCTGGTGTTACACAGAGATGCTCACAAATGCCATACATGACTTCCTTACAAAGATGGTATAACACTGCCAAACCATCATGTTTTTTTTAAGACTCAGGGGGTAACATGTGTCCTTTTGACAGGAGAAAATAATAAACAATACCAAAAAACCTGCAATGTCTCTGATGATCTTAAGTTTCCAAAGATGATATTAATACTTGCCTACCAGCAATTATTGAGACATTAAATCTTAAGGTAGGTGATTGCCATAGGTAGTGTTAATGATGATGTAATCTCTGATGATTTCACAAAGAAATGTCTGAGAAATAGTAAAATATAAAAAAATAATTTTCAATAAATTAAATACTAAAGCAGATATGTGGTCCAAGTAGGAGTCTGTGTTGGAATCATCCGAATTATGTATATTGCCGAGTTGATTCGAACATACAAGAAATAGTTTGGTGCATTGGTGCCATATCATCACAAAACGAAAGGAAAATAAAGCTTTGCTCCAAAAAAATCAACAAACATAAATATTCATTAAAGGAAAATTACAACAGAATGTATAAAAATAAATCGAAAGCCAAATTAAAGACCTATGCAGTTTTCCGAAGGGGTATCTTTCTGCACAAGCTTACAAACGCAAAGCACGCTGAAATGTAATGCGTTGGAATTAACCCTGAACTGCCCAAGACTCACTTAGCACCAGGCAAATATTCAGCGCATCTCTTCGGGACTACCTTAAAACATTCAGAATCCGGTGAACCACTAGGAGCGTCTGTCTGGCATAACTGGGTTTTAAGGTGGACTGACATCTACCTGATCTCGAGAGCTACTTTGCCTGTGTGTGTCGCCTTTAACGGACTATGCTGCCTACACCAGTTATCGCGATATCATCTTGCGGAAACACCGCGATAGCTTGATACAGCTCCAAATCGCTTTCCGATTGGTCGGAAGGAACTGTTGTAAGATGGCGCCCTGTGAAATATGAGTGGTTAATAAAAAGAAACACTACAGCCAGCGATCTAACGAAAATAAAGAGAAACAAACAACAAAGCAGCCACAGGGGGACGTCAGTTAACGTGTCCCTGTAAGAACAGCGCAGCTTTTTGAGGAGAGATAAGCACGGGTGGGCGGTTCGAGCCTATTGAGGAAGAGAGGTAACGCGCCTGCTAATGTTAGCATGCTAGCTTTGGAGATAACATGGTGTTGGTGTAACGTTACAGACAGCAGACGTGCCCCAATGCCTACTGTTTTTGCAACACTTGCTACGGAGCTGTTGTGTTGTTGATTGTGCACATGTTGGCATTATTACAGAGCTGTGGCTGGATACGTTTTGCAAACAACACGCGGCTAGGTAGCCATGGCTGATCTAGTTTGTTGTGTAATAGCTTCAGCAGGATGCACGTAATTCTAAGTTCAATGCACAACTTTCATGTTTTCATAATGCAGCAGTTTCCTTCACTGCTTTTGAGTACTGCATAGGATTTGGAAAGTGGCCGCGCTTTTGTCCCTGCTCGCACAGTCAAATAGATTTAACCCTTTCGTATTACCCTCTGTCAGAGGTGCCACTGGGCAGTGATCTGTAGGCCTGTTTGTAAACACTGTAAAGTGTTAACTGCACAGCATCACCCGTTTATTGTTACATCAACACCTAAGCAGCTGTCTTCTTAATGTTCCAATGTATTTAAGTTGTAACAGCGTTATTTAATTCATGGTCATTCTGTTTTGATACAGATATAGAGCGTACCATAGCCTACAGCTGATTAAAAGCACTGCTTTCCTCCCATCCTGCCTATAAAGGAAGACACTCTCAGCAGTAATGAATAACTCCCTGGATGGTACAGGCTCTTATGAGGAGCTTGTGAGGCAAAAAGCTCGGAGCATCCCTCAGCATCGCATGAAGGAGTTCCTGGAGTCCTTGGCCAGCAAAGGCCCAGATGCCCTGCAAGAGTTCACCCAGCAAGGCGGAGATGCTACTACCACCACCACCACTATGGTCTACCAACAAGAGCCCAACTGCATATACACAGACAGCACAGAGGTGGCAGGGTCATTGTTGGAGCTGGCTTGTCCGGTAAATTCCTGCACTAAATGGACAAAAATCAATCTGTTCGCTATATCCATGGAACAAAGCTCCCTGACAATGATTGTTTTCTGATTCAGGTTCAAGTGCAGGTCCAGCCGCAGCAGCAACAGATACAGGAGTCTCAGCAGCAGTCTGTACAACAGAATACAGAGCAGCAGATTGTGCAGGTTGGTACTTTTTTTGTTGTGTTTATTACCCTGTTCCACTCAATCCTCGTTCCACTAAATTGTGTTTATTATCACTATTTTTAGGTGCAGATCCAGGGTCAGCAGCAAGGTCAGATGCTTGGCCAGGTCCTTCAAGTGCCGTCTGGCTCCCATCAACAGCTTCAAGGAGTCACCACTGCACAGCTGATTCAGCCTGGGGAACTCACAGAGGAGCAGCACCAACAGGTACACCAAAGCACACACACCCACACTCAGCACGATGAATCAATTTCAAATGTTGTCATTTGCCAGAGTTTGAATTTAGTTACCATGTATCATTTCTCTTTCCTTTTTTTAAGCTGCAAGCCCAGTTGGTAGCAGCCGTGGCAGGAGGACAACAGATCCAAATCCAGACCGTGGGTGCCCTCTCTCCCACGCAGCAGCAGGACAATGTTGAGAGGAGGGTACTCGGTACAACCGTTGCCACATCACAGGGAGCAGGTGTCCTTCAGCCAGCCAAGAAGCGCAAGGTCGACATGCCCATCACTGTGTCCTATGCCCTGCCTGGTCAGCAAGTAGCCACAGTCCTGGCTATTCCTCAAGGACAGGGACAGCAGCAAAGTTACGTGTCCCTGCGGCCAGACCTCCTAACTGTGGATAGCTCCCACCTTTACAGTGCTACAGGCACTATCACCAGTCCCACAGGTGAGACCTGGACAATCCCTGTTTATTCTGCTCCTGCTGGATCTGGAGGCCGTGAGCAGGTCACCCATATTGCCATCCCACAGGAAGCCTATGGAACAGTGCAGGTTTCCGGGGCAAACACTACGACAATGACAACAATGCCAACACAAGTTACGATTGAAAATGACAAGCTGAAAAGTCAGACAATTCAGGCCGTCTCCAGCATTACAAGCTCTGGGGGGATGGGAGGCCAGGAAGAAGTGGTGCACACACTGTCTGCAAACATGTTCCCTGCCCAGCTGATGAACGGAAACATCCACATCCCGGTGGCAGTACAGGGCTACTCCAACTCTACACAGTCCCTTATCTGGGATCCACAGCAGCAGGTGCTGCACACCCACGGGCTGTCGGGGCAGGACGGACAGCAGCTTCAGGTACTAAAACAGTTGTTATGCTGGACTACTTTGGCCAGATGCACATATTGACTTGTGTTGGTTGTGTGCATGAGGTAAGAGTGTTGGTGTGTTTGTCTCTGCAGGGTCATACAGTGGTAGCAGAGGTAGATGGCCAAGGCCAGCACCAGGTGCAGGTGCAGGAGCTGCTGCTGCCTGCAACACTGAAGCCAGAGGAGGGGCTGGAGGTGTGGCGGATATGGGCTCAGAGGAAAAACGCAGAGTTGGAAAAATCCGACACAAATAAACTGGCTCCAATTGGCCGTAAGTAATGTTTTTCGTTGTTGTTGTTGTTGCATGTGTGTGTATTGCCTTTATCCTTCGCCTGTAAATCCAATCACTGATTTGTGTATTTTGTGTTTTAGGACGCCAGGCACTGCGTTTCCAGGAGGACTTGGTGTCAAGTGCAGTAGCTGAGCTGTGCATGGGTCTCTCCTGCATGACAACAGAGGCTCGGGGGCTGGAAGAAGAGACTTATGAGGCGGATGTTCTCTACTATGTATTTCTGTGCATACAAAAGGTAAGTTCACTGTGCACACAATCACACGCGTACACACTCTTCCATTTAATATCCACTTCATATTTGTTGGTTCTTAGTTTAATGGAGTAACACTGTTTGACCAAATCTTTTTTTCTCCCTTTTCTCCCTGCAGTATCTGTTTGATAATGGCCGTGTGGACGACGTTTTCTCAGATCAGTATTACACGCGCTTCGCTCACAGTCTGCACCAGATCTTAGAGCCTTGGAGGACGTCTATTCATCCGCTAGGTGAGAACAAAAAGTGTTATCTACATTTTTCCTGGAATTATAATGCATCTTTTTCGGTAATCAACTTAATGACATATAAAGTTATATTATCTCAGACTCAAAACACAAACCTACCGTGTTAGGGGGGTCGCCAATTAAAGTATTTCTATTTAAGGAGTCAGTCTTTGATGTTTTTTTTGCAGAAAACATTCACCAAGAAGTCTAATGCTTTTCTAAATGAAATTCTAATATTCGATAATTTCTTGGCAGGTCCTTTATAATCTTATCTTTACCTCCTGCCAGGTTACATTATCCCCAGTCATGTGACAGAGGAGATGCTGTGGGAATGTAAACAGCTTGGAGCTCATTCTCCCTCGACGTTGCTCACAACTCTAATGTTCTTTAACACCAAGTAAGTGAACTTCCATGCTCACACATTAATCGTACTGTTGAATTGAAATCCAGTGATATTGTTCATTACATACCTCTGAACAATAGAGCAAACGTTCAAGACAATCATTCTCAATCTACATTGCAAAATCCAAATCTACACAAGACACCTGTATTTAATTCCGTACACTTAAGGATTAACACACACTGACCAAATTAGTTAATGTGTATACTTTATATCTTCTCCAGGTATTTTCACCTAAGGACGGTGGAGCAGCATCTAAAAGTGGCCTTTTCTAAGGTGCTGAGACACACCAGGAAAAGTCCCAACAACCCCAAAGACAAGAGCACCAGCATCCGATACCTAAAGTCAACAGAGCGGTTCATAGGACAGAAAGGTACGTTTTCACAAGATAGAATTTGAGCTCGGAGTTAACACTATGTTAGGATGTACTACATTTTTTATTTTGCTTTTGTATTTTTCTCTGTTCAGTCACAGATGACATGTACTCGGAGCAGCTGGAGGACCCAGAGAACCCACTGCGATGCCCCATCAAGCTCTACGATTTCTACCTCTTCAAATGGTAAATGTATAAAAGTGTTTGTCAGTAAATGTAACTGTAAATGTTGTGTTTGGAGGTGTAAATGTGTTTTTATGTAATGAAATATGAATCCAACATTTCATGGCTTGTTCAAGAAAACAGTTAAGAGCTGCCAGCTAGTGTTTTCACCCAAAATTAAAGTTATTAATCTACAATGAAAGCCAGAGTTTCTGCTGCTAAATGTTATATTTGTTATTGACATGGGTTTTGAAGTACACGTTGCCCTCAAGAGTTCAAGTGGCTAAGACTGTGAAAACCTTGTTGCTAGGCAACTGACAGAAACATGGATGTTTTATAATAACTTATTTTTTCTCCCACCGTGAATGATTTTTTAATGTTTTCTGCCTCTCAACAATTTGCAGATGAATAAGCAAACAAACTTCTCTGGCTTTAGCTGTCTATTATCTTCCCCTCGTCTTAACAGACAGAAAAAGCTCAAAGTTTATCAATAATCGGAACAATGCGTAGAAGGTTTAACAGGTATTTTGATTAATGATTGCAGTAATGCCCGCCATTCATGATTTATGTTTTTCACATCATTGTATATATTTTATATAACAAAATAACTGTTAGTTGCAGCCCTGATGGCAATAGGACGAACGCATCAGTCTACAACACTACAAGATAAAAAACAACCTCTCTATTTAATTAATTGAACATTGGGCAGAGACAGGCTTAAACTGCAACCCTGAAATCTGATATATAAATGTGCTCATGCTCTGTTCCCTGTGTCTCTGTCAGTCCGCAGAGTGCTAAAGGTCGCAACGACACCTTCTACCTGACTCCTGAGCCCGTGGTGGCTCCCAACAGCCCCATCTGGTACTCTACTCAACCGATCCCAAAAGAACAGCTGGAGCAGATGCTGGCACGCATCACTGTCATTCGGGAAATCCAGGAAGCCATTAACTTGTCTGAGAGCGTGCACTAGTTGGAGCAGAGACTTGCAAAAGGACTAGACTATTTCCTTTCTCGTCACCCAGCCTTTGACTGCTCATCATCAGTAGTTCTCTACTCTCACACCCTCCTGTGGTCTTAAGGGATGGCATGTACAGTGCTCAGCGTAAATGAATACAACCCCTTTGAAAAGTAACTCGATGAACACAAAAACTATTTTCAAAATTTTGACAAGACCAAGTTTAATATAACATCTGTTTAACTATATATATATATAACTTAGATTACACATTTTTCAGTTTTACTCAAATAAGTGCGATGCGAAAAAGAGTACACCCCACAACAAAAACTACTTCATCTAGTACTTTGTTTGGACTCCATGATTTTTAATGACAGCACCAAGTCTTCTAGGCATGGAATGAAGAAGATGGAAACATTTTGCTACATCAATCTTTTTCCATTCTTCAAGAATGACCTCTTTTAGAGACTAGAGACTTTGTGGGGTGTACTCATTTTTGCCCTTATTTGAGTAAAACCAGAAAATGTGTTAAGTGATATTATTAACCTTACTTTCATGTTATAAGTTCAACAGATGTTATATAAAACTTAATCTTGTCAACATTTTGGAAAATGTTTTTGGGTTCATTGAGATCTTGTTTAAAATGTTACTTTTCGAAGGGGGTGTACTCATTTACGCTGTGCACTGTATATGTTTATATTCCTATGTGTCAGTGTATCATACGTTCACGGACTGTACATACAACTTGCTTGTCTTATTGAGGCAATCTCTCGACACCACATTTTCCTTCTGTTTGGCCAAAGGATGTAGTGTCCAATTTTTTAATTGGACCTTAACTCTAATTTAAATAGTATTTTAAATGTTGGCTCTTCTTTTCTTTTTTTTAAAGATATTTTTGGGGGGCTTTTTGCCTTAAGTTGGATAGGACAGTGGAGAGTGACAGGAAAGTGGGAGAGAGAGTTGGCGTGGGATCCGGAAAAGACCACGGGTCGGGAATCGAACCCGGGTCGCCGGCGTACGGTGCAGGTGCCCCAGCCAGTTGCGCCACGGCCGGGGCCACTGTTGGCTGGAATTGTTATTCCCCATTTTATTTGAATCTGTAATATATTTTCTATATGTTTTCACTGGGGTTGGCCTACGCTATGCTGCTTTTCATTGAAACCCCGCTTTGTTGCTCTTCTTTCACTCATTTGCCTTTGTCACTGTTCAGTGTCCCAGTGAATACCTCAGTGGTATTAGGACTGCATTAAGTAGCCAAACTTAGGCAAAAAGCAAATGTTTAAGTTGTGTGAATAATCCCTTGGTTTTGTATTTCACTCGTCTGTCTTGAGCTCAGTTCACAACACACGCAAACACGGCGAACTCTGAAGATCACTCGCTTGTTCGTGATTGTTTCATGTTGTTGGACTAGCTCAGGAGCATTGAATCACTTAAGCAAACAGACTTTATTGCAATACAGTGTCGACACTTGCCCTGCAGCTACTAGCACTTGCCACACGGTGGAGACGTAGCAGAGGAAGGGTGAAGGATCTGCCTTTCTCTCTCCTGTCCACCACAAACCCCAAAACTCACCCGAGGAGGGATCTATTGTATCATACATGTTTATTACACGACAAATGAAAGACTCTTAAAAAAAAATAAAAAAATAGAGGGTTAGCCCTTTTATGTTATATAATGTATAATACTCATATCTCCTTCATGTACTGTAATGGGTTTCAGTCATCTAAGGAGAATGACAGTGCCTGTGTGTTTTTGAAACATGACCGTTTTTGTACAGCCACTATACCATGTGTCTGCCTTTCTAGCAAGTCTGCTATACATTATGCACATGCATTCTTGAGTACTTTAGTGTGTGATTATGAAATAATACACAATGATTTCAGAAGAGGAAACTAAATAAAGTAATCCTGCAGCATCACTTTATCAATAATGGGAGCAAAGATGTAAAACAGTGAATTGTGCAGCTAGCTGTACACAGTAATCACCCTGAGGAACTCACTGTATGCACAGGGAGCAGCTTGATCATTGTCCTCTTGTATTCTCGTGAATCTCTCAGTAAGTCATTCACAGAACAGGTTTGACCTGTCTGGCATGTTACGTCCTTAACTTTTCCTTCTGGTAGCGAAAAAAAACTGCTGGGTCTGTGGTTTCTTTACCAGCATATATTTGCACGTTGTCAGGCCGGTTTGCCACCTGCAGGGCTTGTCGTCACAAGCACACCAAGCATTATTTCTGCTGTCTAATTCCTTCTGAGGAGCCATGTGAGGGCATGCATACAGCTGTTGTTTGTTTTAACCCTGAGTCTTGCTGGTGTTTGTACTATCAGGTGTACAGTTTGTGAGTTCAGGAGGCGTTTGAGCCTGGATTGAAGGGTGACGAGGAAGGCAGTAACCTCCTCAGTAGGTTCCCAGGGTTCAAGATCTGCTGTATTGCGCTCTGTGGTTGGTCTGATGGAGCTGTCTGTCGATGATGGCGATGTCTCCTCCTCTCTCCGCTGCTCCCCCATCCTGAGGAGCTGAGGGGTTGATTTTGAATGTGTTGGTTAATATTTGAACTGGCTCCCTGAATTTGTGGCCTGCTGGGGAAGTAAAGAACCATAATTAAAATGTCATCTTACATTACAATGACTAATTATACGCTGCCTGTACCGAAATTTGATTTGGCTGGTGTGTTGGTGCCCATAGGGAGATTATTTCTGTATTCTCACCGTGCTGAACTCCCTCCACTGAGCCAGTGCAGCAGACACTGATGAACAAATATGTACTGCTCCTGAGTTCACACAAAGGAATGAACAGGTAATGAGAAACTCGTGGTGAGAACGAGACAGTACAGCACACACTGTTAATGAGAACTGTGATGACAGATTTATGAGAGACTTGATAGGAAAGTAATGGGACAAGTGTGAACATGACAGGTGTGCATTTAAACACATCCAAAACTAGTGCCTAAAAAGGAAGATGGTGCTTTTAACAGGATATTAAGTACATTTAATTTTAAAAATAAGCTTTAACTATCTGCATAACGTAAATCCCTTTGTGATACTTTGAATGTTGCTGCTAATGCTTTGGTACTTTTACTTGAATTACATTTTAAGCTTTGTTGCTGCTACTTTTACCTAAAAAATAATATTTATTTTAACACTGCATGTGATTATCACGACTGCACCGACCTGATTTTGGACCATCCACATTCGATGTAGCCGCAGGTCCTCAACAGCAGCCCGGACATCAGGTTTGATGCCCCTCGCACACAGCTGCATCAGCCACAACAGCGTCACAAATGTCCCTGAACGCCCGACACCTGCACTGAAAAACAAAAACACAGGATTTAACTTAGACATCATCTTAGATCCATCTTATTAATATGGATGGCCAGTTTTAAATACAAATGTCAAGGCTATTTTTGGCATTGAACAACAAGGACAAAGATCTAACCTGAATGATTTTTGACTCAGTTTAGGATTACATTTAAAATCATGTGTTGACAATATTGCACTTAATAATGAAAAATGGCACACAAACAGAACCACACACTCGTTTTCTCTTTAAACTTCTCAAAACACTTTCAATGCAAATGAAATAAATTTTGCATATTCAGCATTTTTTCAGTTTATCAGTTCACTATTAACTTTTTCTTGTAAACCTAAAACATAATCCACTTTATATATAATCCATTACAGCCAACCCTGGTTATTGAAAAACCTCTTGAGTTTTAAAAGAAGTAAGTCATAAGTTTCCTGAAGCAGAGGGTGATGGACTGGAGGTCACACCTGCAGTGCACTACGGCGGGTCCCAGGCGTGGAATCGCTTCCAATTTCTGCCGCACATGCTCAGTGAAGGCACAGAGTGAGGATGAGTCTTTAGGGACGCCCCGGTCCGGCCAGGCAGGGTAGTAGTAGTGTGTGATTAACCTGTCTGTTGGACAATCTCTCTGAAACACAAACACTTTCCTTCAACCCAAACACAAAGGCTACTTCTCCTTTGATTGATCACTGGTGCGGTCAGTGCACAAAGACGTCAACAGCAGCACTTTAAAAGGTACCAAAGGGGATGATGGATGTTTCTTTTGCTCACCTGTCTGAGGTTAATGGTTGTGACAAAATAATCTAGACCCTGTTTGCGGGTCACTGTGGTCACTTGGATCAGTCCATAATAAACTGTCCCTCGATCCAGAGGCCAATACTTATCACACAGCACCTGCACACATAAAGGTCATTTCAAACCACTCATTCAACAAGGTCATTTTTTAAAAGACTCAAATCGTTTTTATGTTTTGGGAAACTTGCTTATTATTTTTTAAACCAGCCTACTAGCAACCACAAATAAAACCAAGATGAATTGTTTTGGAGCGAAAACGGTTAGCTGGGTCTTTATGCTAAGCTAACTAAGATAACTACATCCTGGCTGTAGCTTCATATATTAGCATGGGCTATAGACAATTCCTTTGAAATAAGGAATATATATTTTATAAGAGGAGTCAGCTGTTATTCATATGATACTGTCACACACACACACACACACACACACACACACACACACACACACACACACACACACACACACACACACACACACACACACACACACACACACGCACACGCAGAAATGGTCTTTCTCACTATGTCCTTGTGTTTCAGAGCTGTCACCATGACGATTATCCTGACGTTCTGCTCCCACACCATCCTCCAGAAGTCAGCCATGGTGTTGTTCAAAGGACCCTGGGTGCAGATAAAGTCTCTTTCTGATCCACCTCCCTGAATAAAGACACACATGCATTAACAGATGCAGACAGATGTAGAGGCAGACCTACAGACAGACACAGAGGAGGTAAAGCAGGAGGACAGCGTAATGAAAATGGCAGAGGAGTGAACGGGTTCTTACAGGGACAAAGTTTGCGTTGATGTAGTCAGTGTGTGGTTGGAAATTTTGGACTGACAGCCTCACGCGACAGTGGTCATCTATAACCAGATGGCGAACAGAAGAAAACAAAATAAGAGTCTAACACATGCACAACTGCTGCTATCTGTTTTGGTATGATAGGTTACACACTTACATGGCAATATGTAGGGGTATCTGTTCTTTTCTCTGTTTGCCTCCAAATCCCCTGCTGTAATGGGAAGGTCTTTGCCAACTAAATCAAGCTCCTTGAAAACACAAGGACATCAGAACATATGACAAGTACTAGCTTTACAAATCAGAAATCTGATGCAAGTTCAATTTTAAAAGTCACTAGTTACCTCAAACTCATGTTTAAAGCCTTTGTTGTCATTGGCTGCATGTGCCTGGCATCGCAAACGAAACTCCTGCGCTATTTGCGCTCTTGAGAAAGTTTGCACCCTGGGAAATATAATTGTCTGACATTAAAGCATTTTAAGGGCATTGATGGACAAGAACAAGTCAGAACAATAAGTATGAACAAGTCTGGTGTTATTTTTGTGTTTCCAAAAAAACATTCATGTTGTCAAACCTAAAGTTGTTGAAGTAAACGGCATAGATAAATGAGTGCACCTAATACAACTAAGTGTAGAAGTATGATCTGTTTTTTTAAAGACATCTTTAGCAATAAGCTCAAGGCTGAATGACAAACTTGCATAATGTTAGTTTTGGTCTATTCGTGGGAATGTTGACAATGTTGTAAACAATAGCTAACAAGTCCAGCCTGTGAGAAAACTATCAGCCATACACTCCAAGCTGTTTTAAAGTTCCAACAAGAAATTGTGTCCTTACCTCATCTTGCTGTCAAACTCTTACTTTCATTAGAAATGTAGCTGGACCTCAAGTGCTGAAAGGTCCCAGTGTGATTTCAGTGTTCATAGAAAGATACCCATTTCTGTAAATTAAAGTAAAATCAATAAATGAAATGGAAATGTATAAAGCAAACTGAAACTGAATAGCTCAGAACATTGTGTCGACCTCTTGTTTACCCCTCCCCCTTTATGTTAAATATTTTCCTCCTGAACAGAGTTATGTGAAAACAGGAAAACAAACAGCAGCTGTAACCCACATGTAATGAAGTTAGGTGCCTTCAAAGATGTATATGCATTCATGATTAACGCATGTCGCTATGATCCACTTTCTTTATATTGAATCAAAACAAGAAAGGTAGTAGGAAGGCATACCTGACAAGCACAACTCAGTATTCCCACGGAACAATTAGTAAAACTGACCCAACAAGATAGAAAACCTGCTCCAACAAGTCCTCAACACGGAAGGAGGACAAAACACAGTTCCAACAGCTTCAGTATGAATGTTTCAGGATTACCTTTCCAAAGGGGCCTGTTAAAGAGTTTAAACCTGGAGAGAAAGAAGACAGGACTACACTGCTCCAAGTCATCTTAAGGTAGTCTGGTTTTAATAATACTCAACCCCTCTCCCTCTTTCTCCCTCAGGGCAGAGGAGGAGGACGTTGGGTGGAGAAAGTGGGTGGAGAGAGAAACACTACCCTTCTGGGAGGGGTGACAGTACATGATGGCATTAGCTACTCTTAACATGCCATTCATCGCGCTAACAAAATGTGAAGTTACTGTAACTGAGACTCTGTGAAAATTAAACACATTTTGTGGATCTTTATGTCTTGGTTAACACATACACAGCTGACACAATGCATCAGTCTGTTATCATACACAACATGTGTTAAATTGGCACAAAGCTATAAATGAAATCATATCTTTTCATTCTCTAGATTATCAGCACTTGATGGTATAAAGGCCAGAATACCTGCCTTGGCTATTAGCAAGGACATGATGACGATACGTTACAGTGCCTTATTGTATTTTCAATTTATTGGAGTGTTTTTTTAATCATCAAACAAAGGCAGCAAGTATCAGTATGCAAGTTATACTTGAGAACATTTAACATGTAGTCTCATAATGTATTATTTCTTATAATATGGTAATTCAAGGGCAAGTTGTCAAGCTTGTGACAGGATAATAATTCTGAAAAAGATTTTACTATTGCAGGAGGAGTGTCTCATTAGTTCAGGTGAGACACACACACACACACACACACACACACACACACACACACACACACACACACACACACACACACACACACACACACACACACACACACACACACACACACACACACACACACACACACACAAACAGATGTCTTGGCTCATGTTCTGATACAATAGTTGTTTTTATAATTTAGGTCTATTCATATTTGTACAATAAGCCACTAAATAATTTACATTAGTTTCCCAAATTGGGGTCTGGGGACACTAGGATGTCCTTGAAGAAAACAGACTAATAACAATCAGTTTTATAATTCATTACAGTTTCATGTCCAGGAGGCTGAGTTATGGAAGAATTATAATGTGAACTGTTTGACGTTTGCCTACAAGTACTGCACAATTTTGAGGTACTTGTACTTCACCTAAGTATTTTCATTTCATGATACTTTATACTTCTACTCCATTATATTTTCAGAAGCCGATATTGTACTTTTTACTTCACTGCATTTATTTGACAGCTTTAGTTTGTAGTTAATTTTCTGCGGAAGAGGATTAGGGCCACATGAAAAATAATTCTGACTTTTTTTCACACCCCCCAAACAAATATTTTTTTTAGTTCTGAGATCAAAGTCAGAATTCTGACTTTGATCTCAGAATTTTGACTTTAATCTGATTTTTTCCTCAGACCAATTTTTTATGGTTCAGAACCCCTTCAGATTAGTTTTAGATAAATATTATACTATATTACTATACTACTACTACTACTACTACTACTACTACTACTACTACTACTACTACTACTACTTCCTCTACAACTTCCTCTACTACTACTACTATAACAT
The DNA here is from genome assembly GCF_036324505.1 of Eleginops maclovinus. Taxonomy (NCBI): domain Eukaryota; kingdom Metazoa; phylum Chordata; class Actinopteri; order Perciformes; family Eleginopidae; genus Eleginops; species Eleginops maclovinus. The sequence continues at coordinate 18,832,076 of NC_086349.1, read as the reverse complement.
CTAAATCATTATATCATATCATATCATTTAAGGACTTTTACTTTCAACAGAGTTGTTTTACCATTTAGAATTGCTTCTTTCACTTCTTCAAAGTCTGAGTACTATGTTTTAACTTCAGTTCCAGCAAACTGTTTACTCCCACTTGCCCTCAAAGTGCGCCATCATTTGGTCAAACCACATTTGTGCATGTTCACGCACAGCCTGAGTGTGAAACACAGGTGCACACAGGTGGGACAGCAAAACTGCGCCTGCGTATGCTCAGGAGAAACGCTTGATTCCATTTTCGTTTGTGATTATACTTTTATGACAGCAGTCTGGATCTGATTGGTGGCTGGAGTTAAAGGAAGTAAAACACATGTTGCGTGACTTTCCAGCGGAAGCCAGAGAAACTGCAGCACGTTTGACAACAATGTGAGCTTATTCAACTACAAGGTAAAGTTTTCCAACTTGTCAACAAGGTGACTGATAAAGCTCGAAGAGAAAGGAAAATGTAAATATTGAACTTTCTAGATGTAACGAAGAGATCTGTATGTGATAGGGCAGACACGCTTCCTGGTTTGTCGGACTTTCTACAGAGAAATACAATCGGCGTGTAATTACAAAAAAAACCAAGCTGCAGACTGACAGAAATGGATAATGCACGACCACAGGACACACAGCAGAGCAAGGTAAAACACAGTTTCCTCAAGTTCCTCATGTGCTCGCAGACTGGACGCGGCCGGTCAACCCCCATTACCAAAATAAATCTACTTTCACTTTCAATAAACCAAAAATAAAGCTCATGAGCTAAATCATTTCAACTTTCATTTGACTACAATTGCATTCACTGCGAACTGCACATGACAAAGTGTGATTATATGTGTGGTTTAGGAACACATTACTCTCCTGATACTTGTTTTACAATAGGCAGCTGAAAGTATGTTTATATTGCAAGAAATCTGCAATAAAATGTCCCAGCATAAATCTTTTTGTTGAATAATCTGCACATTATTTGAGTCAATATCACTATGAAGTGCCTTTGGTGTCCTCATCAGAATCACTGAGTCATCATGAAAATGAAGCAGAATAATGAAACTCTGAGGTCTTATTATAAATGGCCAAACATTTACACACAGTACAATGTGTTTCCTTCATTTTATACCATTTTCTTCGTTGGATGTATGTGATTTTGGCATGTCCCACACACTGCTCTGCTAACTGCAGTGTGTGTAATAAGTGTTTAAATGAGACTAAATTAAAAATAAATGATATAGTTTTATTGTCCACAACAAGTTATTCGATCAAATGAGTCATTTTGATCCTTTATATTCTACTTTCATAATCATATTGAACATTTTGCATGTGTCCCTGTAATTGCTGTCCAACTTGTCATTATGGGGTAACTGCCCCTGGTGTCTTCAGTGACATTACTACCATCATGTTGTCTTTATTCAATGGAGGCTGAAACATTGGGTAGTTGCAGAGTAATATTTACACTTATATCTCGTAATTTTCATCATATTATGTGTGTAGTCGGATGTTGCCAAGCTTAACATGTCCACTCTGTCATAGTGAAATATCAGTTAATATAAAAACCTTTCAGAAATTCCAAATATATTTGTAAAACAGTACACAGTCACCTTGCTAACTGAATAATGTAGCTAACTGAAGGTCCACCATGTGCTCAGCAAATGCTAACATTAGCCAAAATGTCCACCCTGTCATTGTCCACGGGTAAAAACTGTTGGAGCTTGACCAACATGCATTTCTAACAGCATAACATCTACTTAATAAAATGAATATGAAGTTCAATGGAAAATCTCAGCTTTTTTTGGGGAAATGGGTCAGTCTCGAAGGCAACTTAGGGTGATATTGATCCATTTATTAGTTCTTCAATCTGTGAAATATATCTAAAGAAGTGTGATAAATTTCCATCATGACATCCTACAGACCAAACCCTAATTATATTCACATAAGATAACAAATTCTCACATTATAGAGGCAAAAACATTCGATCATTTTTCGTAAAAATGATAAATACATTACCAAAAATAGTTACTAATTATTTTTCTAATTACTTAATTTTTTCAACTCTAGTAATACTCAGTACAAGCTGTAATGCAACACCATAATAACTATGATTAACATGTTTTATTTCCTCAGGGCTCCATGTTGCGACAAAGGGAACACAGTGATGAGTCTACCGACAAGAGGCCTTCTAATGGCTCTGCTTCTCCTTCTCTGGTACATTCTGTTCTCAGATGTCATGTCTCAAAATAACCCTTTATGAACCGTTTTAGTTCGATGGTGTGATACATTATTACACATTTGTGTAAACAGGATAAGAAGAAGCTGATCAGAAGAGTGAGGAGTCCATCCAGACCGAGGGCATGGCTATGTAATTCTTACAAACCAAACCAACAATTTGGAAGGAGATTCCAAAGACGGTAAGAATGACGGCTTGAGTACAGCAAGTTTGTATATTGTCTTCCTCCCAAACATTCATTTTTTACAAAGTAAAGAGATTGAGGGTGATGCTAGCTACACTGAAAGTGTGTTTTCCCCTCTCAATTTATGCAATTTTCTAAGGGATGACCACTCCTTCTACAAACCTGGCTTTGCAAACCCAAAGTACCACTACTTTAATCACCGAGGTAACTCCCAACGGAGAGATAATTTCCATCCTAAACTTCACCACGTCTCACCGAGGGACAGGGAACGGGAGGATAAGGAGCGGTATGATCTGAGAGAAAGCCCTGATGGCGGTTCTCCATCAAAACAAAGCAATTGTAAGTTCATGCAGCAAACGTGGAAAAACAACATTAATACGCCAATTATACAATGTTCCCTATTGGAGCAAAATATATATTTTTGGTGGTTTGGATTATACTCTTTAGTGAAAAGTAAATATAATTAAATAATTAGGACAATTAAAGTAAATATTGATTCTACAATATACAATCACAGTTTAGACATTGCAGAGGTTTCACTTTCCCTGTTACAATATCAAATCTCCCCTGTGCACCAAGTGAGGTCTATAAAGAAATGGTTTTCAGAGAGGGTTGAGGAAGAACTGAAAGCCGTCCCTACTATCGAACGTCTCTGGCAGTGGATATGATGGCCTCAGCTATTCTTTTATAAAACTTGTAGCTTGTAATGACGATGGCCTCATTGACCCTGAGTCAGGATGTCAATGCAAGACATGGACTTGATAGAACACACATCGACAGGCAACTGGGATTTTACAGGTCAGGGTTTTCACAGATATTTCATTTGCAGAAGGGAATAATTAAAATACAATTATAAGAACTGCTATTCTACAGCTTTTGTATTTCAAAGATATGATTCCAAGTGGTGTTGGGCAATGTGTGAGGCTACAATACTTTATTACAGATGAAAGGTCAAACCAGGCGATTGCTCATTTGCACAGATTGCCCAGATTGTGTACTTTGACCTGGAAGCTGAAGAACGTCTCACTGAGCCACAAATGTCTTGTTGTTTGTTGTTGTCCATCAACATTTAGCCTTTTAAGGATTTTGCATGATCCCTAATGCAAAGGAATCGCCATGTAAGGCTCCATTTACACTCAGCATGACAGAAAATTACCAAATTTCCCAAAATGTGAAACTATTCTAATTCAGTTACTACTAAACTTAGTGTCCATGTTTTGGGAGTAAGATGTTGATGTTAATTTTCAGCTTTACCATATAAAGCACTGTATACAGTATATCCTAAATATAAACAGATATTTAAATCCTGTAAATGAACATAAGTGGATGCCCTGCCTCTCTCACACACACACACACACACACATACACACACACACACACACACACACACACACACACACACACACACACACACACACACACACACACACACACACACACACACACACACACACACACACACACACACACACACACACACACAGGTATAGTGACTACACAATAGCAGAAGCACATACATATAACACAGTTCAAAACACTCACATACACACTTAAACAAATAACCCCCTAAACAAGAAAACGACAAAACATTTTGAAAATGGTTGTTATTGCCATATCCTGTACATGCGTATACGCTATATTTAAAAATGCACTTCACAAGCTGTACAGTAGCACTGTGCACTTTATTTAATGACCATCAGGTGGCAGTATAAGCAAGCAGAGGCACACAAATGCACATTTCCATGGACACTTTGCATTACAAATATTTTGAGGGCATTTGCTCATCGTGGTATGTGTTGGTTGGTAGGTAGTCACAGTGATAGCAACAAACCACTGTTACATAATGCTGACTAAAAAGAAGCTTTTCCTGTTCTCAATAGATAGATTATGTTGTGATGTGATGTGATGTAGTAGTCCATGCTTTATTTATTATATGTCCCAGGATGTAAACTGTGTAATTTATTCATAGGTAGGTTTGTTAGATACTTGAGAATTACTACTTGACTCATTTGTCAGTGGGAGTCTGGAAGTAAACAGGAGGGGCTCAGCATTTGTTACAACCATGTTCCCTTGGATTTAACACAAACTGTGAATGTTTTTGTTGATCTTGTCATCATTGCAAAGTGGTACGCTGTGTTGTTTTTAAGAACTGAGCTGTTGGTACTGTATGTTTTTATCTTTTCTTGCACCCAGGCACTGTATCTGTGCGCACACTGCAGCACTGTGGAGGTGTGTGTTTGTGTATGTGTGAGTGTGGAACAGGTTTTTTGTGTGCCTGAGTGATGGTGCGATGATGGTGACTCATCGCTGATTTGTGTGTATGAGAGCGAGAGAGGGAGAGACTAGCCAGCAGTATGTAATGAGCCATAACAAAACTATTTCTTCACATAGGAATACTGCATTCCAATAATTTAACATTTCCTAATATCAGCAGGTTTTGCTTATAGATGTATCGATTGTTAGACCATGATGCTTCACAACCAAACAAAAACATCACACAGGAGGCTGGAGGGAAAGACGAATACGAAGGCTTTAACTATCAATGGTGGTCTAAAGATACACATATAGATGCTGTAGGGGCTTATAGACATAGGTATCAGTAAAAGAAGGTCGCTTCTCCTTTCACATGCTGTGTTGTTGTGTTGACCCTGTGGTTTGTCTGTTTTCCAGCAAGCAGACCTTTCTTACCCAGATCCACCTCCAGCAGGGACAAGGACATGCAGTTTGTAAGTTCACAAGCAGAAAATAAATCTGCTCTGGTTTTCCCTTCACTGGTTTACCATTTTGCAAAAGAGTAGTTGTGGAGCCCATTTTTAAAATACAAATGTAATGTAGTGCCGCACAGTGTTATTGTGATATGATGTATTGGAGATTTTTATCTTCATTTAAAAAATACGTATTTGTTGAAAGTGATTTTCTGTCATGTGACGTGAACAATCTGATGAGAAAAAAAGGGCTGCAACTTGTGATCTTTTTCATTATTGATTAGTCTGCTGATTTATTTATTTGGTCCTCTTTTAGCTTAAGGCCAGTCTCCCAGAGAAAATACTTGACTTTTTCTAATGTCTTGTTTTTGTCAAAAGATATTCAGTTTAAAATACCATTAAAAAGTGTCGTGGGTACACCATTTATTTAGTTATTCCTGATCATCAGATAGCCACATTAATAAATCATTCACTTGCTTAAGATGAGCTCATTTACATCTTTTACTTTTGACTACATATGCAGTCAGAACAAAGTGTGCATTTATAATAACTTGTGTTACAAGTCACCATGTGGAACTTCACTTTAGTCATCTTGTGGCCATTAGCGGCTCAGTCATCGTCACTTTATCATGATGTTTTTTGGCCAGCTGTCCGATTACTATGATCCAAGTCCTGTCTCGTTTGTCTGCTTCAGGTTTATCAGAGCGAAAGGAGCCAAAGCCAAGAGAGAGATCACAAGGGGAGTAAAAGCAAAGAAAGAGAACGCAGCAGAGAGAGGGAGCTCCCTTCGACTGCGAGCCAGGCGGCCACACGAGACAGAGCCATCCAACAGAAGAGGAGGGAGATAGATGAGGTAGAGGAGTGTCATTTCACAAATACACACATTGGAAGAAGGATTTTAAACAGATAAAGGAAGAGGGGAGATAAGAGAAGCTGGGATTGATTAAAGAGAGTGACAGAAAAAAGATGTTCGAAGCCGGCGGGAGACAAGACAAGATTTGTTTCCTGTAGTCCAAGCATTCATTTGTAATGTTATTATTGTCTTCACTTCACTGAGAACTGCAAAGAAGGTGTTCTCATTGTTATTGTTTGACTTGATTTATGGTGTTTTTGTTTTCTAATTGAGCAAAAACACAAAATGAGTCTGTGTTATATTGTCTCACCTGAAACATAGGAGACTCCGACACGTGCCTTTATGCTGTCCTCAATGCGACAGGCATCACATAATGCTCTGCTCACTGGTGTGTGTGTGTGTGTGTATGTGTGTGTATGTGTGTGTGCGTGTGTGTGTGTGTGTGTGTGTGTGCGTGTGTGTGTGATTCCACCCACTTGATGGAAAAGATAGTCTCTTGCTTTTCACATCTCCATGGTTGCAGGATTATAGAGGTATGCGAGAAAGCTGGTCAGGCAACAGGTAGCCGATGCGAACATTTCCACAAAGCTCAGCCTACAGGCACACACGATTCTTTGACCGTTTTTGCAGATTGTTAATGTATTCAGTGGTGATTGGAGATGCATGACAAGACTTCTCACTTTGCTCATTTGTTGTGCTCTCTTCCTTCCGCTCCAACACTTTGTCACTCTTCACCCGTTTATCTCATTTACCCCAAAAACATGAATGTGTGTGTGTGTGTGTGTGTGTGTGTGTGTCTTGCAGGTGTATTATCAGGAATGTGAAATGTTTGGCCTCGTGGCAAAGATGCTGATAGCCAAGGATCAGACCCTGGAGCAGCCCATCCAGTCCGCGCTGCAGGAGAACCTCAGGGACATCGGCAAGCGGTGTGTGGAGGGCATGGAGAAATTTATCGAGGAGTACGACTCCAGGGAGCTGTCTCACTAATAAGAGTCACAGCCTCCCTAGCATTGATCCTAGTGCTGACAACACTTTTTTTCATGTGATTGAACACTGCCTTTGTGTTGTTGTTTGCTAGCAGAACTTTAATATGTTTGTACATTGTTGTATGCTGTCTGGACAAAGTCCCCCTTCTGTGCTCAGCAGCACTGGTAAAAAAAAGAAAGAAAGTAAACTGTGATAATAATTTGGAGGTTTGATGATTATAATGAAAGAATACACTGGTTGTATCACTTCAAGTGTGCTTATGAACAAGTCAAAACATGTATTTTGATATATTTAACTTAGCTTTTCAAAATGTTTAATTGTATTCACAGGATAATAAACGTGTAGTTTGAAAATACTTTCAGTGATTTATTCATGCCAATATGTGAAACACGATATCAATTCATAATAGGAAATACATAAAGGGGTCAGAAAGTGAGTTGGTAAATAACAAGAAATTGCAGCACATGAATGCCAAATATATTTTTAAAGTTACTTTCACTGACAAGATACATCTTCACATTTAAAATCTTCTCTTTTCATATTAAATTCCTAAAATGGCCCTCAAAGATTCTACACATAAAGGTCAGTTTACTCACCATGATGATGCCTACCAAGTCTGTAAAAAGTGCTTCATTATTTCATCTGTGAATATGAAAGCTTTGTCAAGTCTAAAAAAAACCCTCATGATGTCATTGACGTCATTGCAGCTCAGGCCTGGTGACTAAAAATCTAGAACAAAGTTTGTGTAACAAAACGGAGCTGTGGAGAGAAAAGTTGGTGTTAACCAGACACAGAGGGTCAAATGAAAGTTGGTATCCAGTTGCATTAAGGGGATTATATATATATCTATATATAAGTAGATATATATATATATTAAAACTTCAGAGACATGTTTTGTACATATCTGAGACCTATAATATATTGTTGAAATACAGTATAATATGTGAACTTTAAATGAACTGATTTATGTATCCTTATGCTGATGTTATCTGTTGGGCTCTGGTTTGATCACTGGCTAACATTACAATAACATACTTATGGCGTGGTACAGACATCCATAGTTACCAGGCGACTGATTGCATTATTGATATTCCTCTTACTGTCAACAGGTCAAAATGTGTCCAATATTTGGTTTAGGACCAAATCCTCATCAGCCTCAGCCATACTTTTTGAATAGTGCTTTTCTGCACCTGCAAGCAGCTCCTATGTCTCCCTGGAACATTGAATTGTGGGACAATAGGCCTCTTTTTTTTTTTTACTGCAGACATTTAGCATGTCATGGTAGGGAAATTTATCAAATGAATCACAACGGCTGCAGGTATTGTTCATGCTGCCTCGTTTGGACAACTGATGGAACTGAGCCATGGTGTTGATTGGTCTACAGCTGTGGTGAATCAAAAGGTCTGCCTTGAAATTGTCTTCAGTTGACAAAGTAGTGATGACCTCTTTTTATCTCAGTTGAAGCACCTGCTATAAATAGTATGCATCATGGATATGGGGCACAGCCAATGTGTCACTCTAGCCGACCAATGAGAACAATTTATAGGTACAACTTGCTGGTTGTTCATTGAAGTACACTTTATTTTCATTATGAGACAACAACAACAAATCAACATGCAAGTCTCCCTATCTCTACATCATGTTATACAAATAATGATTCTTTAGTTACAAAATATATAAATATTTAAGACCATATGTACAGAACATTTACATTACTACATCCATTAATTTATTAAGTTTATTACTATATATACATTTAACAGGTTTTAATTCTGTAATATTCTCATAATTGTTAATTGCATTTTTATGATTATTGTTAGCATTATTTTAAATTATTATTATTATTATTATTATTATTATTATAATTCTTAATCATCTAAGGGTAACTCTCAAAAAACAAAGCATGTTGCAGAAGAGAAAACGGGACCATACCTGACGTTACTGTGCCTAAATGGTCAAGGAGCAGAGGCCGTGGCGCTCTGTCCTTGGTAAAGCATGGAGAGCCGGCTATGTAGAGCACAAAGTTCAACAGACTATTTGTACAAGGTGATAACAGGGCTAGCGAGCCAACACTATATTCCAGCAGCATTTGGATTCCACTGAGGTAAACAATGACATAGCTTGGAATCTAGCACGTAACTTTCACTATCCCAACACAATTTCTCGTTTGTCCACACAGAATAAGTTTCACTGCCCAGGGATTGTTGGATCACTGAGCTGCGGCAGTCAGATCGCTGCAGTTCCACCAGTTTTACTTCCCTTTTTCGAACTGTAAAGGAAATGTTGGATCTCTTTGTACCAGGGATTCATGCACAGACGGGCCCGCACGGACATCTTGTTTATTTACCTTGACCACGTTATTTTTAGTAGTCAAATTTATCAGTGCTTCCTGGTACCATCAGAGGAGTTGATCTCTATCATTGTAAACATTTCTGTTGTGTAAGCCAGCTGAGCTTCCTCTTATGATTAGATCATCCTGTGTAGGTGTACACAAACACTACCCGGTGTAGAGTTGTGTAAGCTCATAAGCACAAAATATTGGCCTTTTCTCTTTTCCAACCACACGCACGCACGCAGGCACACACACTCTATTCACTCTTGCTGACAACTGTCTCACTCTCACCTTCCCACTCTCTCTATTCCACCTTCTTTGTTGCTTTAACCGTCTCCTTACCTCTCTTTCTCTCATCTCTTTCACTCTCCTGCTCATCCCTCACCATCCTTTTGCCCTATATCTAAGAAATTATGCAGTTTTTGCTCTTCCTCCTTTGGCGGTTGTGCATCTGGCCATGAACCGGTCCGTGCAGAGGTCCGTGGTGGGGAGCGATCCCAGAGGGGCTGTAACGATGGCGCAGTTCCTCGTTGTTGAGGTAGCAAAGCTGCACAGGCCGAGGGATTGGTTCACCCAGGAAATAACCTTCATCTGCCTCAGACTCGGAGGAAGAGGAGCAGCTGGAGCACCACGGGTCAGCCGCCTCCATGTACCCGTCACCCCAGCATTGCCCACCTAGCCCCGCAGGTTGCCAGCCAGCATTCTGCAGGGTGAGATCAGAGGTGGTTCGGGGGCAGGGTCGTTGGGGCTGCTGTCTGTACCCGCCGGGCTCAAGACCGAACAACTCCCGAGCAGCATTACCAGAGGGGAAGCGATCATAATCCTCCTGGACGCGACGGTAGGGCGGCTCTACCATCTGAGTAGGACGGTCTGCCACCAGGTGCAGGGCATTGTCAGAGCGGGAACGGCGAGAGCGTTTGTGGTGGCGGCTACTGCGGTGCTGCCCGTTACTGTGATTTCCACGGTGGTGCTTGCGGCGTCTTGGTTGTGGCTGCTGTTGCTGCGTCACAGGTTCCTGCCCGTTGATGCGTCTGCGGGGCATTCGGTCACTCATTGGAGCCATCCGCAGGTTTCCACTGCTGCCCATCACCCCGACGCGACCTTTCCCGTCGAATCCCAGTGGCTGTGGGCCATCCCAGTACTGCAGCGGGTAGCCGACCCTCAGTGGAGCGTACATGTTGTTGTTATAGGGCCGGGAAGAGGACAGAGACTCTGTGCTGTGGAACTGGACTGAGGAGCTGAGGGTGCCCATGTTGCTCTTTTCAGACACGTTCACACCAGAGTCTTTACTCAGGTCGGGCATGGAGAACCTCGACAAATGCTCCTGACGCTTACTGACCCCGTCCAGAGAGTGACCTGTTGAAAACATAAATCACATGTCTTGTTTTTATATCATTCAGCAATTAATCGTATTGAAACATACTGTATCAATTACATCACTTTACCTGTAGCATTGGACATAGTGAGGGAGTCCATGGATCCACGAGGAGTCTGTTCTAGAGGAGTAAGGGGCTCGTTGAAGCTCATGGCATTGATGGGGTTCCTCCTGGTCAGTGGGGGTCTGCCGTCCCTCTGGAATCCATGCAGGCTTATGCTCCTTTTGTCAGAAAATCCCTGGTTCTGGTTGGGCATCTCGTTGAAACTCATCTGGGTGCGAAGCTTGTTGGGCCTGAACTCATCTTGGCTGTGGTGGGTCCAGTTTTCGTTAAAGGAGTGGCCCCTCAAAGCAGCCATGGGAGTCCTCTTAGCGTTGCCTTGTTCCTTCCCCCAGGAGTCAGGCCTCTTCCCTGGATTGGCAGCAGTCTGAGCTGGAGGATGAGCATTTGTGTTTGGATTGTAGCCCTGCCTGGGGTTACACTGAGCCAGCAGATGTATAGGTGCCGGTGTTGGGGAGGCTTCTAGCTGGGGGCCCTCATACACGGCAGGGACGTAGGGGTCATCGCGGCTCATCCACACCTGGTTAAGACTCGGGGCACGACTTGGAGTGCGACTGGGCGTGCGGTTCGGTGTCCTGCTCGGGGTCTGGCTAGATGAGAGGCTTAAACGGTCCATCTGGCCGGAGAGGGGATCAATTTCAGCAGACAGACGGTCGGGCATGGGTGGAGGAGCTGACTGGCGGGCTTCGGCACTCCGCTCTGCATTCCTGCGCTCCTTTTTACCAATCTTGGTGCTGTGGCGGGATTCGCGGGAACGGGCACTTTGGAAGGCAGAGTCGGAGGAGTCAGACTCATCTGGATCCTGATTGGTGCGATAAGACACATAAGTACAATTATATTAGTATTAAATAATATTAAACTGCTAATATCTATACATTAAGAATAGCTTATTTGTTGGGCTTTACAGAAAATACAGGCAGAAGGGATGTTCATAACAGTCATAAGTGAGGATTGAGAGGCATTATCTTTTGAGTCCCTGAGGTCATGTCTTTGGTTACCCACCTGTCCAGCGCTGCAGGACCGTGAGCAGAAGATCTGTCCCTGCTTTGGCAGAAAGGGCCGGCCCAGCAGAGAGCGCTTGCAACGGGCACAGCAAAAGCACTCCTCTGTGGCGTGCCAGTGCTGCCCATCATAAGTCATCTGGCCTTGGTCAATGCCTTTGGTAAAAAACATACATCATTTTATAAGATAACATACCAGAAGTAGGTTTATTAGTAAACACACAAGTGGTCTAGCTTTAACTGCTTCAAAATGGTAATGTGATGGCAGCTTCTCTAATAATACAGTACGATGTTATTCTACAAAGCCTGTGCGGCTAATGAACACAGCCCACAGCCTGATATTAGCCAGTATGTTGAGCTCAGATTTGTGAGATTTGCAATTTAGTGCTGAAATGGACTTGAAAAAAATGATGTATAAACAGAGGTTTTTTTTCTTCTAAAGGAAAACATTTCTGTGCCCATACACATGAACGCTCGATTTGAAGAAAGCATGAATACATTTCAGCAGCCGTGCTCCCCAAGTAATCATCTTTCACAGCTTCCATCTGGATACAGCATGGGAGCATCCACTCTTTCACTGTTACTGGAGCTTGGGATGATAATAACCATCCACATCTCACTGCCCTGACTCCGCCTCCTCACAGCTGTGGCACACAGCCTTACAAAGCGGATAACACCCACACTTACAATAAATGGCTGTTTGAGGTTTTCTGTGATGTAAGTGTAAGGAAATGAATGTCAAAGTGTTTTGGTAACAGCTCATATATGTTAGAGAAATTAAGATGTGCTGTACCTATGTGTTCCCCACATGCGTCACAGTACTCTGCATAAAGAGACTCGAAGCAGTTGCAGCAGTGTGGCCGTCCGTCCTTCATGATGTAGCGCTGGCCGCCGAGGGGCGTCTCACACTCGTAGCAACGAAAGTGCTTCATGTGCCAGTGCCTGCCCTCCGCCTCAGTGCATTCATCAGCAAAGATAATCTGCATGACAAAGACATCACAACAGCAAGAGACTCGATGAGATTCAATGACTTTTAATGCTGCTTTAAAAAGAAAAATCTCGATGATGGTTATGATGATGTCGTCTGGGGTACCTCAGGGCTCCATCCTTGGCTTATTATTATTTTAAAGATATTTTTAGACTTAACATGCCATACATAGCATTCACATTTAGTTGTTAGCAATTTCACCAAACTATTATACGATTCTGAACCTCTTAGATTATACTATTTAGATAAGTTAATATTAGAAAACTCTATTGTGGGTGAAGCAGAACAGTTTTTATTCCTTTATTGAAGCTGTTTATAAACTCGCAACCCATCAGAATCATCTTGTGACCCTTTGGAGGGTTCAAATATACCTAAACTAATATTGGGTTTGTGATTAATCCAATAACAATCTCCTCAACATATATTTTAAATGTGATTTTTCAATCCAATATTATTGTTAATACAAAATCTAATTTCTTCTAATATCTACAGTTGGCATACATCTTGTGTGATATCAGACAAGCATGATGTGTCAGTCATCCAGAACTATAAGGAAAATAAATACATTTGTTTTAAAAATAAATTAAATAAATGATTTCAAATATTGTTATCAATATTATCCTCATCTCGGGCCAGCTGGCTACACATAACTTTCAGAGACATGCCAAGAGTACTAAGGTCTTTTCTCTGCAGATCAATTTCAATCACATCCAAGTCTCTGAGCTATGAACCATTCGGCCATGTCCAACCCTGAAGGGCTCAAGGCCCAGACAGGCGCACCTCATCACAGGCACAGCAGCGGGGTTTCAGCCTCTCGGCATGGTGTCGGCCGCAGAAGACCTTGCCATCCTGATAGAAGTAGATGAGATCCACCAACAGTTCCTCGCACATGCTGCAGACAAAGCAATGAGGGTGCCAGACTTTGCTGTGCCCTACCCTGGCAGCAAAAACCACCATGTCGCCTCCGTTTATTTGACCACCGCACTGTAGGAGAGGAGAAAGTGAGAGAGGATAGGATAGGAGACAAGAGAGCAAGGAGAAGAGAAAAGGTAAAGAATAATGGAAGAATTAGGAGAGAAATAAGTATTAAAGGTTATGGGATGTTCGTTGGTATCTTCAATGAGTAAATTGCAGGACAAAAGGGCAAAAGGAGGACTAGTTCTATTTTACCTTGTCACAGATAGCGCCACTGATGGTGAGGGGGAAAGGACGGATGTTGCCTCTGCCCAAGCTGTCCTTCTTCCGCTGGTTGCTGAAGATCTTAAGTTCCCGTTTCTCCTCCTCGTCCAACGCGTTACAGTAACGCACCTGAACAACAAAGTTCCTCATCAGGCATCCTCATAAAATCTAGAAAACTTCTGAGAGTCCTTTCAAAGATAAACATGTAAAGAAAAGATAGGAATATTCTGTGTTGTTAAAAAGGGTTTACCTCATTGTCATGGGGAGGCAGCTGGTGCAGCAGCTGTTTGATGCGATATTTCTCTCCAGGGCTGTTTATATAGGGAACCTTCTCTTCGGGTAAGGAGTTATAGTACTGATGCACCTGAAACAATCAAGAACAAACATGTGGGGATAAAATATTAAGTCTGAACTCCATGATGTTTTGGCGATATGGGGGATTTAAAACAAGCTGTAAAAAGAAATGTTATTGACTTATAAAGACATTATTGGGGACTTGTTAGTGACATTTTAATCTCCTATCTGTATTATTTAACTAATCCTGAGATAGATATCTGTTTCTTTAGCTGCTAATGGCTCAAATATCATTGTTGCAAAGTTTGTCTCTCTGCCATTTGAGCACACAGTGTACAGTGGATTTATAGTTATTTCACTTGAAATAGCTGATAAAAGCATTAGAGTGAACCAAAACAGGTATATGTAGCTGAAAAATCAAAACAATGAGCTGAATGATTCTCACAAAGACATATTTAACCCACAAGTAGTCATATGAGCCATTATTAAATTAAAAATATTGACTTCAGCCACTTTTTGTACGATACAGACCTGACGTACACAGTTTTAACCAAGTGATTATGTTCCTATTAGGTATAGTAAAAGATAGGCTAACATAATATAATAATACATAATCTACATTATTTCATTAATTCATGGAGACAGATCTGTGTAAATTAATCTGAAATAACTTTTGAATTAATCCTGGTATTCCTGTATTGGTTTTCGCTTTGCCCTTCACCTTTTCCGCCCTTGGAAATGAGTGTCTGCTACTTAAAGTGCGGCACGATGAGCTCTGTGCTGCTGCTGCTGCTGCTGCTGCTGCTGCAGGCACAACCTTGAACAGCATCAGGTGCTTTACATTTTTCATCAGCTAATATTCACATTGCTTAAAGGAGATCTCCATGCTCGTAGCACAATTAGAATTCAGGCTACAGGAGGCCTTGTTATCCGTGGCCTGAACATCCTTTTGTTTTTGCATGTTAGCGGGTGAAATAGAGAAAAACCTTGATTGGTGTTTGAGAAGTAAACACTCAAAGAAAGGAAGGCAATCTTGTCACTTGTGTCTGATTTTCAGCAAAACAGCCTTAGACACAAAGTGGTTTAGTGTTCAGTGCAGTGTAAAGATCTATTTTGCTGATGTTGTTTTGATCCAATTTACATAATAATTGGGGTGGAGAGCGCCAGGGAGAGGAAATGCATCCGAGTGCTGCCCCTCGGATTCTCTATGGACCAACCATTAGAAAATAAATGTATGTGTGTCTTTTTATATAATAGTGTTCTATTTTCTTCGTCTCTATCTACACTTTGCTGTAACAATGTACATTTTCCCTTTGTGGGACGAATAAAGGTATCCCTTTTTCTGATAGTATAGTCTACAGTGTAGACTCTACACTGTGGAGGGTGAAACAAATGCTGGGTTTGCAAGTCGGTCACTGCTAACTGAGAAGAGCTCTGAATGAAAGGAAACAGATGAGGGTTAAGGGATAAGTATGTCACTGAATATTCACTCTCAAACATGGGACTCTTATGCAGGGCTGCTACCTACCTTTCTATTTGGTTAACCAATTTTTTAAGTGAAAAATGGACATAGAAATTTCCTAAAGTCGGAGGGGTCATCTTTATTCTGCTTGTTTTTCTGGACAGACACAGACACAAATCCAAAAGTATTTAAGTAGAAGAGTAAGAAGACCAGGAAGTATTGCTTCTTAATTGAATGTTTACCAATGGAATGTTAACATGACAAATAGTTTCAGCTCTGTTTGAAATTATAGAAAGCCCTATTCACCAAATCTAATCAGTCTGTGTTTTCTGTTGTATTTCGAAAAAGTGTTCACCCACTGTGTCATGTCTGTCTTGTCTTTCTGTTTCCCCTCCGGTTTGATTACCTGATTCTGTTCACCTCGTACCTTTGTGTTTTTCCTTCCCTCCCGTTCCAGCTGTGTCTTGTCTTGTCCTTGTGATTAGTCTTGCATGTATTTAAGTTCTGGTTCTCTGTTAGTTGTTATCAGATCCTTGTTTGTCATTTATGGAAGAGATTTTTCCATGCAAAGGGTCCACCCTGCTCTGCTCGACACTTATTATAACTTTCTGTTAAATTGAGATGTAAAAAAACATTTTAAAATAATATCACATATTATTTGGATCATCTTTAACTATTTCAGTTTGTATCTGCTGGAAAATGGGTCCTTGAGAAAAGCAAATTGTTCACTCAGGTAATGTCCATTGCAAAAAACATGTTTACGTCACTGCTTGAGATAATTCTTTTAAAACGCGTGTCACACTAATGAAATTGTGCGGAGGGGAAACCCGAAGTGACAGGCTTGAAAATCATTATGTTTAAGTTCATTGAAAAAGCAACAGGCAGCTGCAATTGCCTGCACCCCCTGTTGGATGAGAGAGAATGCAGCCTCTTTCAGCATCCTGTCAAGATGGCTGACTGGAGAAAATGACTGTCATCAGGGAGGCCTGTCATCTGTTAACAGGGCCCTAAGAGTGCTGCCCTTACTATATAAAGAAATACAGTGTTTAAAGCCAATAAAGTTGCACAGAACTGTGTTTATTTTATGTCAGAACTGACAAAAAACAACGGAAAAAAAAATAAGTTATGAGGAAATATCTTCCTCTTGATGTGCACAATTGATTACATTACCTTGGTCATGCATGCGATTAAAAGGCATTTAAACTGCAAATGAGTCCAGACAGCAAATTGTGAAACCTGGATGCATAAACACATTGCCACACATTTCCAATTAGATCCATCCAAACATTCACTGACTCAAATTACTTCCATTCCTCTGGGTTTAGGTCTGCAAGGATACACTAAAACCCAGAACAAATCGAGGCTCAGCATACCAAATTCATTAAATGGCAAAAATAACGATATGGTAACAGTTCCAAAGTGATATATTTCTCTCATAGTTTTTGGGAGAAATCATGTGGAATTGGCTATTTTGTTTGGGGGGGAAAGACTCCTCATAACCTTATGTTTTTGAATATAAAACGTTTTGATGAATATGTGGTTACATATTTTTGACAGCAAATTTATTTGCGACAAAATGTATCAATTGACCACACGGTTGTCATTCTGTCTGACTGATCTTGGTTCCTACACAGAGTCAGCTTCAACACTGACAGCTGAAAAATGTCCTTACAGTTATTCTTCCATGAAGCGCCTGACAGCTGAGTCTCATTGATTTGTATGTCGGCCCTGCCCTTCCCTCCTCCACCCTTCAACACTAATGGACTACGACAAATAAAACACCATGAAGGGGATTTAAAAACAGTAATGATACATTGTCTTGTTTTCAGATCAGTGAATTTTCCATTTTGGAAAATGCCACAGACACTTTATGTTCGAAACGAGTCATTTTGAACAATTTGCTTTGATCTGATACGGTCTGGCTATGGCGAGAAAAAAATATGCCTTTGCTAATGCGGCACTTAGGAGCGACAGGAAGGGTGGTGTCTACTGTGCAAGTTAAATATCTTGTACCTGCTCAGGACTGAGGCCGGGGGGGACCCAGGCGTATTCCTCCAGTGCACATCCAGAGTCATCATCAGAGGTGGAGTTCCTCTGGAAGTCGTACATCAGCTTGGTGATGGTCTTTTCCATCTCCAGAGACATGGCTGTCACAACATGCTCCTCTACACAAACCGCTTCAGTGGACACAGGTATTCCTGTTGAGGGAACAGACAAGAGGCTGAGAAAGAGTCCAAAAGAAGGTTTCAAATAAAAAGAGAGCAGTACAAAGGGAAAAAAACAGGGAGGTAGTATTCCTCTCATCAGTATTCCAGACTATATGTGGCATATGCACATTTGGATTCACTTGTGGTAAACATCAGGTGCAGCAGAGCTAAAGAAAAGATATCTGTGAGACATGCCTCCCTGTATAGCATATTAAAACCAAAAACACATCAGTGGTCCAGAACTATACAATGAATACATGATTCAAGTAGGGCTGTAGTTGGGCACAGTGGGGCTTTAAGGTAAATGTTGATGTCAGCAGGTTAACATGCATCTTATTTCAATGTACGTGTGTCAGAGTAGCATTACAAACAAAGTACAGCTGAGGCTGATGGGAATGATGCTACTTTTGCAGCTATCGGGTCATTGGAAAAAGGTTAAATTGTTGGCCTGATGATGGTGTTGGATACATTTTTAGTTATAACAATTCATCCTGAGGCAATCCTGAATGTCTGTAACCAACAACAATCCATCGATAATAGTCATACATCTTGCTAGTGGAGGAAAGGTTGGGAGATAAATAAAGTTGTTAAGATTTATCCTCTGTTGACCACAATATTTGTCTCTCTCTTAAAAGTTTGTGGAAATCATGTCTTAGGTTTTATAATAATCTAGCAAATAGAAATGTTTCTTTGTACCAAAATGACAGACTGCATTGCTATCCCTCACAAATCTGTAAAAACAATTACTGTACTTTATTTATTACAAACTGATCAATACTAACAATGCAGTTCCAGGGTATTTTATCTATATTGCAGACACCACTGTGAGTGCATTCAGTGCTTTACTTGAATGAATGGATTAGAGATTCAAATCAATCTTATCCTCCTCCTCCTTTCTGTCTGAGAGAACAGCTGCACACATTAATGACACATGAATAATTAACAGGTGCAGGTATCGCCTCCACCACCAAAACACAAAAATGAAATGCAACTAATTTTACAGACAACGAGAATATTTAATGATCCAGCTCCGCGAGCAAGAACGTGTTCTGTTTACATCTCATGGCTTGTTGTTTTATAAGCTGATGAAGGGAGAGATATTAGAGTCAATTAGTGTAAAGTGGAAGGAAAACAATGTGGTTTCTGACTATCTTAAAACCTTGTATGAATTTGTAAAATCCATTGTGTTTAATAAGCTTGCTGTGGTTGTTAATGAGAAGATGCTATCTGATCAATGTGGACATGCCAGCACAAAAAAATGATGTGTTTCTGCAGGTCGTGTATCAAGGTCATAGCAGTTAACTGACAGAAACAACATGGCACGGTGGTCGGTGAGAAAGTGTGAACGGCCCCTGATATTTCCCATTCAAACTAATTGCACAACGCAGGTCCTTTTCAAGCAGTTTCAGACAGCAACACCATTTCCCCCAGATTAGAAAATCACAAGAAAAACAGAGTGCAAGCAGTAGCCAAGGAACAGCAGACATTTCCACAGACTGAGCCAGTGAGTCAGCCTCCATCCAGGCAGAGCTGAGTAGTGTTTATCTCTCTAAGATGGGTGCTGCTGATTTCTTTGTGAGAATGGATCACAGGTATGTAACCTTCCGCCTGTAGCCTGGCCCGAGGCTGTTATTCATTAGCGCACTGAGGCTGAGGGAGAGTGGGCCTGCTGAGAAGCCTGCAACCTGTTGCGCCAGCTACACATCAGATAAAACGTGACCTAAGTCGGATAAATGAAATCAGGTCCGTGAGCTGCTGACTACAATTTAGACTACATTCCTGCATTAATATGAATTTTAGTTTCCTACTATCGACTTTTGGTCAGAGGGGCACTGGCCTTTGTTTAATTGTATAGCTATTATAGTGATACATTTCCCTTCATGTTTTCATTTTTACATTTAAAAGGAATATTAATACATTTTGGGTATATTTCATAACTCTCACTGAGAGTAAGATGAGAAGATTAATACCACTTGTGTCTGAATGGTAAAACTACAGTCAGCAGCTGGTTAGCTTAGCTTAGCATTAAGGCTGAAGACATGGGTAATCTGCTTGGTTGGTCAAATGTAAATACCTACCAGCTCCTCTAAAGCGTACTAATGAACATGTATATCTTGTTTGTTTAATCAATACCTAGACTAAATTGCTAATATAAAAACATCTGTGATAACGGAAGTTAGCCAACCTTTGAGTTTTGGTTACACAAGGGACACAATTTGCCGTCTTCTTGGTGTAAGTCATATTTTTGTTTAACCCACCCATCAACCCTGAACTCGTCCCTATGTGTAACTTAAGTAGCACTTGATCTGGGAATCCAGCATCAACTTGAAACGCAAAAAGAAAAAACTAAGTAGTGATAACAGGCAAAATGACTCGAGAAATTCAGAATGGAAACACATGGACTTCATCAAATACATAAAAAATCTAACTTCCAGCTTCTATAATTACCTTATTTACATGTTGTATCTTGTATGGAGACATGCTAGCCACAAACTCACATTTGGGTTTTGTTCAAATATAGAAAAGTGTACAAAGCTCATGATCAGAGAGACTCTTGTGTTCACAGGCACAGCTGCTGTTTGTTGAAAAATGGCTTCAATCTGTATAAGCAAACTGCTCTTCATGAAACAATGTCTTGTTTTCTATGTTCATCAGTGTTGAATACACAAGATTCAATATTTGCACATGACAGCTTTGGAGATGTTGTTCGAGGGAGTTAGGCGACTTGTTTTCCTTCTGCTTCGAGCGTTTTTGCTAAGCTAGGCTAATCCTGTCATAGAGCTGCTTCTGACCCTAGAGAGGATCTCATCTTCTAACTCCAGATAAAAGAGAGTGTATATTACAAGTCAGTATATTCAGCTGAATAAATAAGGTTTGTCTGATTAAGATCGATGATAGTAACGTTTTTTAATTTGCTTTGTCATAGCAGGAAACCACAAGCAAAATGGAGAACAATAATGATGTGAAGGCCAATGTTGTGCAGGCTGACTCTGTAACATGCCTAACTGGGCCACTTGAATGAAATAAAGCCATGATTAACGCCATTATTCATACCTGTGTTTACCTTCATTGACAAAATGTCTGCCATGATAAAAGGTATTTTCACTACCATCTTTATGGGTTAAAAATGATGTATGAAGTATGGAGAACCATGCTAAGAATAAAGTAGCCAATTAGTTGTGTTGTAAAATAGACTAACCCTCTGTGTCTCTATTAGTAAACCCACTGTGAAGAAATTCATTTTGCACACATTGTTAGATGTAGGGGATGACAGCATCCCTGTGCACCAGTGCCTCGATTAATGGTCCCTTCACACCCCACTTATTAAGATGTTCTCTGTGCATTGTTAAACAAAGACACAGCTTTAGTGTCAAACTGTTTCAGTTTAATGACTCGTCTTTACACCCTAACTTTTGACTGAATGCACATTGAGCTGGTACAGAAGGCTGCTGATGAGTGTGTGACTTTTTGACGTAATACTCACTCGCCAGGCCGACTGGTTAGTCATAACACACTCCTCTGTTCTTCCCCAGCAACACGAGCAGAGAGGAGAGACAACTTGTGAACTTCTGTTTCCTGGAGGAGGCATACTTTCGGGTAATTCTTGCTTTAGAGAGAAGAAGTGGTCTTATATTTTTGGGGAAAAAATTATTTGAGTGCCCTCAACTTTGTATTTCTGTTTGTCATTGTTTACTCTTCTGGAAGCAAACCCTTATTTATTGAAGCCACATTACCATTCTTTGGTAAACACAGCTTTACAAATCCGTACTCTTATGGGGGATTTTGCTGACTGCACTGCCTTCTCTAAGGCTAAAAGTAAGTAATGTAGGAAACATGTATAAACAGAGAAAGAGGATAACTGGAGAAACCACTTGAAAATGATCACTAAATTATTTCATTATATGCTGTTAATTAAATCAGTTCAGTAGAATGTGAGATATGGAAACATTCATTGTAAAGCAGTGTGGTCATTTTGAATTATGGGGACATGAATATTACAGATCCAGGATACAACAGAGAGAGAGACGGGACACAACAGGAGTTGTAATTTCTTCTCTGCTACTTCAGGACCACAGACAGCGCCATGGATTTATCAATACACACTTAGGCTACTGATATTCCAGTGCCATGGTCGGGGCCAAAGATTATCACTAGCACAAAGCCCAGTCAGATAAAGGATCAATGAGTCAGGCACAACACAAAAAAATTAAACTATACAACCTCACTAACCTTTCAGTCTCTCTGCCAATAGGGGATGAAGAAGGTGCCGGCAGGTTAACAGGGGGCATTCATCATGGTTATTTTGATAACAGGGGGATTGTATCCCTCCTTCATTTCACCACTTCAGTGATGGGTTTGGGGAATGCATCAGGGTCTTGTAATTAATAGTGTCTAAAGGTCTACAGCAAAAGTGGGCAATCATGTGCCCTCCAGGACCAAGATTGCTTGTTCACTTCCCAACAGATCAATACACTTTCCAATGAATCACCAGGGAGAATGAACAGCTTCAGACTCCCTGCCGTCTGGCGAAATGTATTCTTTAATCATTATAAACATCTTATAATCCAATTTTCCTTTAAATGACAATGAAATCCTTATGAGATTGGATGATATCAGATCCATTTTGTAGCTCAGATACCTAAAAGTCCAAACTTTCCAAATGTTCTCAAAATGTTGTTGCACTGATCAACTGACCGAACAGGCCCCTGGTGTCAAAGGGAGAGAGTGGATTTCTCTTTGTCACTCTCGCACAAAGCGGCTGGTGAAGGCCCCAGATAGCAGCTGTTGTGGGTACACTGGAGCTTGTCCTTCAGAGGTATTGTAGGTCTCTTGGTGGCCTCCTTCACTAGCCTACTTGTTGTACAGCCAATCAGAGGACAGCCTGCTTTGAACAGATTCACTGCTGTGCCATACTCCATTTCTGTCATAAGGGTGTTTTGAAATAGCTTTGAATTCTTTGGAGTCCTGATACTGACTAGGCAAACGCATGACCTTCTAGATATAAACTGTCCTATTTTTAATTAACTAACTGACTATACTAAAAGTATATGTTGATGGAACGTGTGAACTTAAGGGAGGCAAAGCGAAAAAAAGTCTCTGTTTCCACTCCATAATAATCTCCAATTAACCAATAATGTGACTTCTAAAGCAAAGTGCCTGTGATGCCTGCGATAACTTCTATTAAATAAAAGAGGTCAAACATGTATTTTGAATCCTTTTTGGAATTGATAAAGAGATCTGTTTTCACTTTGAATGTTAAAAAAAGGAAACTTCTGAGAGACAGGGGCCTGATTTTTAAAGTCACTGATTTTATAATTAGTCTCTTAAGCTGCTGAGTGCTTTGCTTTCAGGTCAGTGTGATTAATTAATATGTACCTACTTGACACTTGTATTTCAATATTATTAATTTGATAAAAAACAATAACTTGTTTGATTTGACAGTGACGAATGCTATTTTAACCAGGTGCAGGGACTAGAGGAGGACTCACTGAGCCTCGGTAAGGCAGGAGTCAGAAAAATGCTGCAAGTTGCCGTGGCAACAGATTGGGGTGCAAAGTCTTGAATAACATATGAGTGTCTGAAGAAATGTATGATTGTATGGATTTAACAATAGGAATGCAAGCAGAGAGGCAGCATTAGTGTCCCCTCCTCTTTGGAAAGCATTCATTTTTAGTGTTGTTTTTCTTACAAACCAGGGTTAAATAATGTTTTAGCTCTAGGCATATCATGCTTTACAGATCAAAAGTCATCACTGAATCTGAAATTACTTTTCTTTTCATAATTTGCTTCTCCTTCAGTTACATCCAATTAACAGTGTCTTAATTTACACATAAATTAGCTGAGATTAATCAACGTCTCTGAGCCAGAGGAGAGAAGATCTTGGGTAATTGGGTAATTTTGAGAACAAAGAGAAGAGTCTCTGCGTATGAAACTCACAATAGTGAGAAAATAGTCTTGAACACATACGGTATCTGGAAACAGAAGGAGAGAGAGAGAGAGAGAGAGAGAGAGAGAGAGAGAGAGAGAGAAACAGAAACAATAGATGGGCTGTGTATGCAGTGTTAAGAGCAACGCTTTTTCTTTTTCACGTGTCATGCTTCACCCACCTCCCTCCTTCCTCCTCCCATCCTCATGCGCCTCTGACAGGCTCTGTGTGGGTGTGCATGAGAGAAAGAGAAGGAGAGGGAGTGATGGAGAGAAAAAGCTCTTATTTAGGTAAAAGCTGACACGAGAGGTGGTGCTCGGCTGAAGCACAGAGCCTGACCAAGGCTCTATTAACTCTTCATGGTAAGAGCATCACCCATCAAATCTACAGTGTTTAACTGACAGCAAATATAATGCAAAGCTGACTTCAATGTCCTTATCTGTTACCACTATACAGCAAATCAGCAGTGATGACAATAAATCCTCTGGTTTACAGATTGGTTTTCTATTTTTATAATATCCCCCTCAAATTAAACACGAAGGAGATATTAGCTCATGCTCTGAGTTTATACTGTGGGTTTTAATTTGTATTTCTTATCAACGACAAACATTAAAGGCTTCTATCAGAAAAAAAAACTGGTAAAGGGTTTTAAATTTAATGTACTCCCTCCTGCGCCCTCTTTAACACACAAAAGCCGAACAAAGGAGGATGCTAATCGTCTCAACAGGTTCTTGGTTGTCAGCTAATCTCACTGCTGTATGTAGGCAATTATTTCACTGTAAACAAACACTGTGAGGAATTATTATTCCAACACAAAATTATTAATCATCCTTCACCTGATGTGGGCTCTGCTGCAGGAATGTGTCAAACACAGTCGTTCAGGATTCATGAATGCTGTTAACTATTTACTATGTTCACGAAAACAAATGAAATCACAAAGCGTAAGAGTCTATTATATGTTACTCCCTCCTTTGTATTCGTAACAGCTACTACTTTCAACATCCTCAAAGGCAGCACATCTGATCAAATATTAAAGCCAGAGTACAGTGGGAGGATTTGAAGAATTTTACTAGATACATTTGCTGCTCGTATGTTTTGTAGTGGTTAAACACACACTCTTAATGATAAAGAAGTGGTAGTAGTTTAGTTCGCGCAAAGGCCCCCTCTGCAAAATCTGTAAAACATCAAACACTTCAATAATATGCCCGCGGGAGGATTGTGGCATGCAAATAACTTAATGCGACAGAGTACATAAAGGTCAGTCGTTGAAAAAATTAAACGAAAAATTGAAATGCTAATGTTTCAGTGGGTTTAGCAGGCGTAAGTGTTGCGTAGCCCCATAGGAGCACAAAAAGAAGTGTAGGTTTTTGTTTTCCTCTAATGGATTGTACCACGTGTCCCATCTTTTGCCTATCCTCATTCCCGTATCCATCCAACAAAACAAAAACACCCATCTAGTTTAGACGTGAATCTCCTCTTTCGTTCCCTGTCATATGATGAACACTGCGCCTTTTGTGCCACCGATATTCCTCAAATCATTTTTAGAGCACTTCTAATTGTAATTATCAGAGTGCCTCTCACATCCTTCAAAACCCCTTGATGTGTTTTCAAGTAGAACAAGAGGATTGGGATATTTATCAGATCACAGTTTTGATTTTACAAAACAAAAACGTTGATATGCTTTGATATCTGTTTATTAATATTTCTTTCATCAACGGATAGTTGGTTCCTCTGTGCTGGCTTCAAGTGCTGCACTATGAAACCAATTGGTCGGCTCATCTCATTGCCACTAACATAATCGACTGATATAATCAATTTAACAGGACAGCAGATGGATGAAATCTGTTATCATCCTCTTTACCTCAACCCGTGTCCTGATACAAATGGCTTTCAAATCGCTGAGCAGGTACAGTTTTGATCGACTCTCTAGACTGAGTGTGTTCAATGACACCATCAGACACACACACACAAATGTAGAGCGACAAAAAAGAAAATGATGATGATATTCCGGTTGAAATCAGCAATCATGTGATGTCCTGTCGCAAACCGTTGAGTGTGTTTTCAAAGAAGTGACACAACAAACCACTGTGGGCAGGGTTGAAACAGTAACCTACTGCTCCACTAACGCTGGTGTGTTGGGCTCCCTACTGGACTTACAACAGCTCCAAATGTCAACCCATGACCTTTTCGCCCTCCCCAGGTGAACTCACAGTTATCCCTGAATTAATAATAAATGGTTACAGTCACACACACACCAAACACACACCTCTCTATCCTCAAAACGTAGAGCCGTCTCTATGCCTTCCTCTAATAACGGGAGAATGATCTCGCTCAGTCGGGAACGAGTGTGGCGGAGCACGGAAAACCTGTATACAGGATATAGGCAATGGAATTGGTCGCCATGGAGTCAGGCTGGTTGAGTAAATACATTAACCCCTACCACAGATATAGTCTATGTTTATGTAAGGGAAAATAACAGCATGGTAACTGAACGAGAGGCTTGACAGGAAATATGTTTTTCGTTAATCTAAATGCAGGGATACACATGCAGGATAGGTTGGTGTATATAGATGGAAGATACAATACACGACTAAAAATAAGCAATTTCGTTGTCAGATTGTTTGTCACTGAAGAACATATTTTAAAATGCATCTTTCAGGCAAGTTCAGTGTCCTTCATTCCTCCATTTTGTTTCTTAATCCGCACAGAAAGGGAGGTGTATGAGCGTGTTTGTGTGTTCAATGGCTCTCTGAGGTCTGCATGGAAAATCATTATCAAGGACTCTCGTGATAACAGGCAATATGCTGTCAGGTCTCGTCTACGGATAAAAGCCAGAAATCATCATCCTTTCTGTGAAAACGAGATTCGGATTTCAGCGATGCATCTGTTTAGCCGATTGGTTGTAATTTGCTGTCAATACGTCATCAAATCCAGAATTATGTAACCCCTTCATTTCAATAACAAACAGTTCTCTTGTAGCGCCAATCAGCTCATAATCCAGTTATGAGGATTAAATCCTTACCGCAGCTTATTTGGATCAGAAGTAACAAGAAATTCATTGAAAGGGGGATGACCCTATAGGAATAAAGCTACGCAGTTCAGCTGGCAGAATAGACTGAGAAAAGCTCAAAGTGGGTGACAGTACTGGTGATATAATTGGGAACATAACACACACTCCAATTGGCTGTCAGCATTAGTCACGCGGCATCAATAACTGGAAGGACATCATTTTCACATCCTGAAGTTGTTGATCTCAAAAGTATGGGGCAAAATTACCAAAATGATTAAAACAAACCAATTAAAGCACACACACACACACACACACACACACACACACACACACACACACACACACACACACACACACACACACACACACACACACACACACACACACACACACACACACACACACACACACACACACACACACACACACACACACACACAGTTCCTGTCCCTGATGTGCTAATTGCAGGAGGTGGGTTCCTGTAATCCAAAGTAAGACTATGTTACCTACAGATGTACAAAATTTCACAAGGACCTGGAAAGCTGTAATTAAAGGGTGACACATTTCTGCTCATCTCCCACTGTGTGGGATGGCCTGAAATAGAATTGCAGGGTTTCAACAGGCAGATCTGCACTCTGCACTGCTGCACGGGTACCATCCTGCATCTCAGTCAGGGAAATAGATACTGCCTGTGTTCATCAGCCTCCCCATCTCTGTGGGAATTTTACCAAATGATATGACAGACAGGCGTGACCAGGTATGATGACAGGCCACTAAGGGAGAGTCTGAAGGGCTGCCACACACACACACACACACACACACACACACACACACACACACACACACACACACACACACACACACACACACACACACACACACACACACACACACACACACACACACACACACACACACACACACACACACACACACACTACAGGATTTCAGCACTCTGCACATTCAGATCAGTTTCTAGACCAAGTAATATGACCAGTGTGATCAGTGCAGCTGTGCATGGACTCCCTCGACTACTGCTGGTGATACCCAAACTGAAGCTAATTCCTGTTTTGTGGTGCCATTTACATCCTTGACTGAGGGTGTAATCTTTAATATGGGCCCATTATTATTCCACAGAGCCTTGTGTTGAGGGGTTCAAGTGTGCTATATCTGTGCAGGCGTGTGTTTACTTGTCTGTGCATGTGCGCGTGTGGTAATGGCCCCGTGTGAGTTCGTGTGAGAGAAAGAGAGAGCAGGAGAGAAAGTCTGTTGCTATGCATTTTTACACGTCCTCCCACTGCTCTCTTCACATGAAACATCATGGCAGAGAGGAACACATATAGTTGAGCCATTTTCCTGTGATGCAACAACACTTTAGCAGTAAAAGCCCTGAAAGCCTCAGCGTAGCGTTAGAGGTCGGGCACATCCCTGGGACGTCTTGATCCTGTGAGGAAAAAGGGCTTTAACCCATATATTGCTTGTTGGCTCACCAAATTACTAGGATGGATTCTCCGGGAAGGCACTGCTGTGTTTTTCATGGTTGAATGAGAGCATTATGTTATCTCGCAGTTCAACCTGTTGTGAAGAGTTAGGCTATGAGGGTTATTATGCAACGTTTGAGTTATGTAAAAGATCAGAAACAAGGTGCTCTTTTAAATAAAACATTTTCCTCCTCTCTCCCAATTACTCTAAATATAGTAACCTGAGGGTTTCCACAAGGAAACCAAACAATAATGTCACTTCCTTTGCTTTCATCCTCATACTTCTTTACAACACATAATTAACAACAAAGAGGAAAACCAAAGAAGCAGATATTGTGGTTTTGCAAAAAACGTCTCCTGACCCGCTCCTTTTGTTCTTGTCATAATAACTTAGGCCGCTAGAGGGATTTGTCATTGGAACACTAACAAAAAAAAGCTGATGTAATTCTCATTTATTTTGAAGTAGAGAAAGCATTTCTCTTTACCGGCAGCTATGACTGATAACAACTTGGCGTCAATGTGACACCACTGTGTGAATTTCACAATATCAGCACTATCTACAGAAATAACGCCATGAATCTCAATGTCTTCCCATAATCCTTCTCTTACTGGCATCAAACTCGCCACAATTATTGTTCTTTCTTTTAAGACAAACGCAGAAGGGCTGCGGATGCTTCCTTATGGGAAGCATTCTAGGGCTCTTTGTGCATTTGTAAAGTGCTGTGCATTTAAAGTATTTTTGTTTTCAGTCTGGAGATGAGTTGTCTGCGTCTCCCTGTTCTTGGGCCACTTTGTCAATGGAACCATGACGAGGAAGCGTGAGTGGTATACCGGAAAATGGAAACCAGAAAACAGAAGATGGACCCAAGAGGTTTGAACTGGTCTGAGAGTTATTTTAAACATTAATGCGCCACCACAAGTTCACACATTATTGTGATGTAAACAGAAGCACAGGAAAGAGCTCAATGTGCACTGAAAAATGGTGTACTCTGGGGAGTTCTCTAATTGAAAATCCACCACCACCAACATGTATTTTCTACTAAAGCCACCGGTGTTAAGAAAAGGAATCCAACACTGACTTTGTAGAGTTTGTTACAAGCCCAAATGTAAAGGGGTAGAGAGAGTAGCCACAGACGGCATGATTCATCTAACACCCTCCATCATTGTTGTAGCCCTTTTTTGAAAACCAGCATTTTTGTGCGGCGACGCAATCAACAATAGAGATGTGATGACTGACGCCACAGTCTTCCAACAAAAAAATATAAATTGACTATGATGTTACAAAAAAGACCGACAATGAGGTAGGACAACTCAATCAGATCTCAATAGATCAAGTCAAAGCCAGACAAATATTCAGAGAGGAACAAATCTGTGTGTGTTTATGTTTTTGTCGCTCTGAAGCTGCTGCAGGTGTTATCACTGAATCTGTGAATCACTTACACCTCCATGACTGGAAAACCGGAATTACAGGCTGAGAGGGAATTATATTGGACATCTACCGGTAAGAGTATGATTACATATAGATCAGTGGGCGCCACCATTATCTCTAATAGAGCCTAGTGTTTCATCTAGCCTCTGCCCTCAGTCACACTGCTAAAAGATGCTGCAGGAAAGTTCACTGACACAAACACCGGCTTGTCTCTGTGGCTGAATGAAGAATGGCATAATAGACGGCCATGACAATGCAAAAGGTGACAAAAAAAACCCACATTTTTTTCCATGTGCAGAGGTGATTATTACCATCAGCCTAAAAGCCCTTCAGATAACAGCTCAAAGCCATGGACTTTATCACAAAACAAAATTAACTAATGAGAAAAACCTGGTGGCCATTAGCTGGTCAGTCTTTGCAGCTGAAGGGCAACAACAAGATGTCGCACCTAAATGGGTTACAGCACAGCAACAGGGACAATGACTGTGAGTGTGTATTTGTGTGTGTGTGTGTGTGTGTGTGTGTGTGTGTGTGAGAGAGCTGTGGGCTGAGCCGAGGTGGGATTAAATGAACAATTATGATATCCACCCATTTTGTGATAAGATACGATTCGAAGCTGGAAAAAGAAATAAATATATTAGGAGGACTAATAGAGGGTAGATAGCTGAATACGATTTGGTGAAAGAAAAGACAGAAAGCAAGACAGAGATTATGAAAAGCAACCGAAAAAGGCTTAAAAGGCTAACAATAGAGGTGATGAGACTAGAGGTTCCTTAGTGAACTATAAATGCAGACCAATCAGTCTCGAGGCGGACCAGGTTTCAATTTAGACTGTCTATGTCTTTGGGTCACAGAGTTTATTCTTTTAATACAATCTAACCTTAGAGATGCTAATTATACATGTTGGAGTTGGAGATGTTAGATTCTGACATTTAAGGGTTGGATTAATTAAAAAAGGAAAGATCAAACATTTTATCCAGTGACCTGGTAATAGATGATTAGAGAATTTTCTAACTAAAGGTAATAGGTCATTTCTTTAAGGGCGAACTGACGGAATCTATACGTAGATTGTAGGTGGAAATTTTAATGCAATTTCATTTCAAGTAAGTTATTTTTAAGTGCGTTTTAGAGGAAAATATTATACTTTTTACTCTACATTTAATGAATAACTCAAGTTAACTTGCAGATTCATTTTATCAATACAACATTATAATATTACTTATGATTCATATAAAAACTTTATTGAACCCTGAGGGAAATCCACAAGCTAATGATGGATAAGTAAATAATTAGCAATAACTCCTTTATCAGCTGAAACATGTAATTGATGCACATTAAGGTATTTATTTTAAATCTCTGAAAATATAATAAATATCCTTATGCAATACAGGAAACTCTGCATAATGAGTACTTTTGGTGGTTATATTTTGATACCAGAACTTTTGTAAAATGTTTTGTTCGCCGGATTTTTACCAGACAGAATAACAGAGTATTTATAATCTGGGTTTCTGCTAATTTACCTTAAGTGATCTTAAAACTTCTTCCATTACTGGGTGCCAGTAATAGCTTCCTTTAGCACTTAAAAGCACAATAACCTAAATAAGACAACTAATGAATTCCTGTGTGAAGTTATAATAAAGTATCCCGAGCTCATTGAGATTCATTAGCCCTTAATTGGTTTTTAACAATGAAGCTCTTGTCCAAAAGCAATAAATCTAGTTTAACATCTGCTCAGTGAAGCCTTTAAGACTTAGCACTAAATGCAAAGCTCTATATACATTGTTGGATTAATATGTGCTATTAAGTAACACCTGTTAAAAGAGTAAGAGGTACTTAGCTGTTTCAAAACCATTATTGGATGATTTAGGGCTTGCCTCAGTGACTCTCTGCGTAAGCCATGCATGACACTGGATGCCCGAGAGAAGGGGGGTAAAGTCCCTCTGTTGGGAAAATCGTTAGCTTAAACCTCAAATTCAATTACCTCCTTGTTACTGGATCTCCCATGATGCTCCTCTGGAAGACTTTGAGTTCAACATAATTCCCATAACTCCTCCACTTTTTGTTAAGTCAGGCATCAGGATCAGGCATCGACGGAACAACGCAATCAGAAACATTTAGGGAGCTAGCCGGGAGCACTGAGAATAAACAAATCCAAATCAAGCTTAAAATAAGCAAAGGTCTCCACTTCAAATCAAACCGTAACATCTCTAGTGGAGGAAGAAGTACTCGTATGCTTTTCTTAAATTAATAAGCAGTACAACAGTGTAGGAATAATCCCACTAAGTAGGTACATAAGTGGTAAACCGCTTAATGTATTTAAAGTGTAAAAAGGAGTAAGTAATTTATTCTGCAGAAAAATGGCCACTTATTATGTGTTATTGTCAGACTGTTAATACTGATGCAACAATATGAAAGACTTGTTTTTTAGATGTAAGTCAAGGTGGAGCTGTTTTTCCACCACCTCATATAGAGTTGGGTTGTTTATTCCACTCGAGAGCTTCCTAACCTCTAAAGGGTCAACAGATAAATCAGAGGTCATGATATGAGTAATGGTATAGGGAGGAAAAAGCAACATACATATTTATATTCCATTTTTCAATATTTCTTATCTATGCTGTTTCGTGAAATATTGGATAATTTGACTTCTTTACTTCTCAAACTATTATTCACAAGATGCAATCTGAGAAAGATCCCTCTTTGGTTGAACTGATAAAAATGTCATATGCAAAAAACTATGGTAATTACTGGTTTAGTCTTCAACAAAAAGCTGTATTTCCTAATTTATTGTGATTTGTGTGATGGATAATGGTCAAGTTAATGCAGTGGAGTGAAAATTACAATATTTCCATCTGCACTGTAATAAATAAGAAGTAGGAACAAAAAAAATGAAAGTAATGGAAATGGTTTCACCGGCTGAAGTCCAGAATACAGGTACAGAGCAAATATATGTGTGTATATTACAGATTCAGGCTGTGTAGGCTGTGAGCATCTCTGTCTACTTTTGGTTTCGAGGAAGCCCTGAGGAACAGCTGAGCCCAGCAGTGGGAGTGCTGTTGGTGCACCATGGGCTGAAACGAGCAGATTAACAGTGATCTTATTCTGCTTGATGAGGGGGGTGATGAGATGCAGGTGGTGCAGCATTGATGAGGATCAGCTGGTTAGAAGTAAGGGAGAATGTGTGTGTGTGCGTGTGTGTTTTTCACAAAGGAGGTCTAATAGTTAGCAGCTTTGCTCTCATCATATCCTCATCTTATCAGAACTGTTTAGAGTGACGCAGAGCTCAAGAGTGGAAACCAAAGATTTTGGTCTGTGAAGTGATTTCACTGCAGCCTCGCGGGATGAAGGCAGACAGTGTTGACTTTTTCTACATTCTCTCTGGGGTGCACTGATCATTTACATGTACAAACATAACACAAGTTGCCTTGTTAAAACTTCTGCAATTAAATGAACCTAAATCCTGCAGAGCAACGCCTCTAACTCTTTCCTTAAAAGGGATGCCCATTTTTTGGGAGGGGGATTGGAATTGTTTTTTATTTTTCTCTTGGGACAGTTTTGTTGGTCAGTCCGGCAGTCCACAACTGTGGTCCAGAGTTGGGGGATGACCATGAAATAATATAATATATTGTATTTGTATAGCACACTAAAAACAACGTCATCTCAAGGAGCTTCATAACGCTATGTCATCAGCAGGATGCCAGCACTACTACTTGATGGACTTATTCATCTAGTGCCCTTAGCAGGTCAATTTGTTTTGGGGGATTTATGACCAAATGATTCCATAACAATGAGCATTGATTATCATACTGACATCAACATGTAGCTTAAAGCAAGTTTAGGAATGTTGCTGCATTCAATTTGATGGTATCTTTCACACTGGTTATCGACTTAGCACTTTTTTTCGTTGCAGCAATAATGTCAGCACTAAAGAGCTTCTTGAAACTGACAACGGTAATCGGGAACAATTTGACCTTGTTGTCTGAAACGGAAATGAATCCTATACTACTCTTGTTATTCCTCAACTTATACGAACAGTTTATCGAATGGCTTTAGTCGCCATACCCTCTTAAGATGGAAAATGCGTTCACATATGAGAAAAAATGCACTTCACACTTTTTTCAAGCATTCTGAAATGAGTTGAAGGTGGCTGTAGATTAAGTCATTTTGAGGAGAAAAATGGATCTGTGAAAAGAAAAAGGTTTATATCATGATGCGAGTAGAAGTCTACTGTAAAATAAATCCCTCTATTGCTGTAATTTTAAGAATTGTTTATCTGTATAGCTGAAGAGTGACTGCATGAAAGAGAATCTGGGAGATGACACACATAGAAAAGTCCCCTGCTGGGTTTGGATCCAGAACTTCGGGGTGTTTTTTTCTTTTTTCCAGCTGCTTATTTATGCATCCCTGTCCTTTCCTTTCAGTAACATGGAAATCAATTGAAGTCTGCAATCACGAAAACCATCTCAATTGATAAAATGCCTTTTAGATGTGACAAAGAGAAAGAACCTTTCCAGAAGTCGAGGCTTAAAAGGCATCCCATGGATTTTTCTGTCTTTATTTGTCTTAATTTTTTTGACGTTCCTTGTCCCCCCTTCCCTGTGTATACTTGATTCATTAATCAGTTATAAGGCATCAGCTGGCCAATGGGCAAGACATTTTATTCAACAGTTGGGTAGTGCAGCTGATCTCATGGGCTTTATCATCAAAGGCTCATTTAAAGGATGATAAAGCCAACAAAAGAATGGGATATAAATGTGTTTGAAATGCATCTACAAGACCCTATAGTAGTTATTTGTGTGTAAATGTTGGACTATAGGATACTGGTATTCTAACAGGTCATGTTTTCACACCCAGTATGCCTGTTAAACATGTCATGAAATGACGTCACAGTGAAATGATACTTGTTAAGAGATGTCCTATTTGACAGATGGAAGTGCCACTTCCTCTATCCATTTATATCATCCCTAACAGATGAAAGGGCCCTGTTATTCGTATGAGCGAAAGGGAATATAGGTCAGCGAGAAAAAAAGTGAAGATGCAGTACTTCAGTCAGTATGACAGAAAAGCACTTATTTTGTACATTTCCCAATATAAGCTTGTAAATAGGAATCTAAGATGGATCTAGCAAATTGAACTTTTCCTACTTAAATCGAGAATATGTCATTTATAATCCTAAACACATGCGTTTCTTATATCTTGTCTTATTTTATGTGCATCAGTGAGTTTGTTGTGTGTGCATGTAAATAGCTGATGCAGTTCTTCTGTGTGTGTGTGTGTGTGTGTGTGTGTGTGTGTGTGTGTGTGTGTGTGTGTGTGTGTGTGTGCGTACACGTTTTGTTGAGTAGGAAAATGCTATTTCAGAAGCCCAGTAATGATGCCATTAGTATGACGATAGAGTGAACCTTAGGGCACAGCACAGATGAATCCCCTAGAGTTAAGCCTCCTTACATCAGTCAGTGAAGCCAAAACACCACCAACATCACCAGCAGCAGCTTCTACATCATCCTGTCTCTCTTCCCTGGAAATAATCCATACACCTGCAGCCTCAGTTTGTCCCTGTCTCTCTCATCTCCTCTCTGGATGTAACTTTTAATTTAGGGGGAATCAGTCCTCTGACTAAGCATAAACCACATATTGTTCTCTAAGTGATCCCTATCGTAATCCAGTCAGCACATTCAAGCATACACGGAGATTGGTAGGAAACTGCTGAGGCGCACAGTGCCACGGCGCTAGAGAAACGCTCTTTGGTGAATCTTGTTTAAAGCCAGAACTTAATAAATCTCTATGCCTCTGTAGCCTCCTCCTCTATTTTACAGATCACCTTTTTATCCATTAAAAGCGTGTTTGGGGGCCATTTTGAACCGACGGCCTCACAACTGTCAGGGGGACTGGCCAGAAAGAGAGCAGAGGAGCAGATGGCAGGAAGAGTGTGTCCAGATGGGAATTTTTGGCCAGAACAGCAAGGTTAGCGCAGAATCAGCCTGACACTAAGTGGCGAGGAAACTTTAAAGAACCAGGATGAGTCAGAACGTTGGTGTTGATGAGTCCTGAATAATGTTGCAGAAAAGACCACGACACAGCTTTGGGAACGATTACAGAAGTTCGCTATGATCGAGTCAGGGGGCTCAGCACTACAATAAGCTTTAATGAGCAAGTCAATGATTGGTTTATTCTTACCAATTAAGGGGCTTTAATATGGCCCTTGGGAGAACATTATTCATTCGACAGCAGCAAGCCGCAGGGAATCATCCAGAATCCACTTCAAGAGGAGCTTGATTGTGAGATGGATCGGTTGGAGGCTAAATATTCACCTTTCACTCCAAGAGAAATCAAATCAAGCCGATTGCTTCTGAAACTGATCTCCTACAAGTCTATTTTTTACTCCATCTTTTAGCTTGTGTGCAGCAAAAGTATACTTAGCGCTTGTCTACAGCCAAGATTACAAAGACTACGTTTTCTGCATTCATTTGTTTTGGCAACATTTTACAACACCATCATTACCCCCAATCCACTACCAGAATGGTTCAGTTCAAAAGACAGGGCCAACTTATTGGAAAAATCAATCAAGGTGGGTAGGTTAGTGTAGAAAGAGTAAAGTCAATACATGAGGAGGAAACCCTCAATACTCATTATTCTGTTCACAATAGCAAAGGAGAACCCTTACCCTACAGGAGCAGTGAGTACCACGGCTGACATTATTAAATATCTTTAAGGAGTACAACTAAGTCTGTGCTTGTTGCTCCCTCACATCACATCATCTAAAGCAGTACTACTATCACATGTGTGAGCTTGTTGTTCTTTTTAGTTAGCCAATCATTACTCTTGAGCTAATTGATGTCAATCTTTCTAGGTGTAGATATTAGGATCAAAGCTTTTTTGTTGAGACAAGCCGCAGGTCTTATTGAGAAACTTGGTTTATGGCTTTATTGCCTCTACCAAAAAGGTTATGTTTTCAGTTTGTCTGTTGGTCAGCTATTACTGAAAAACTACTGGCCCAACTTCCATGAAACTGGGTCGAAGGGTACATGGTTCAAGAAAGAATCCATTAAATTACGAACCACGGGGCAGTTACACAATTATTTTACACTTATGGAAGTGGCCTTGGCAGAGGTCTGCTCTCTCCAATTGCCCTTTTAGTTCAACCTTATTCTAGTCTGAGTCAGATTTCTTACCAAAAAAGAATAAGGGTGGCAATATTCTGCCTTTGTCTTCATGTCATTAAATCCTTTTAAATAATATGTGTTATTCTGTCTCTCTCCAACTTCCCCATCCTGCTCTCATCTCCAAAGAAAATGATTCCTGATGAATTCACAAAATAGGTCACCACTTCATACTTTACCTTTTAAACAAGTCTAAAAAAGATTGAACCTGGCCACTGTAGGTTACGGAAAGTCAACAAGTTGTAAATATGTTGTATTAAAGGCTCATTTATGTGTTTTTGGTCAACTATGCAGATTACTTGCACAAAGTGAAAACCAAATGTACAAGACTTATCCTTGAACAGTTTTCACTCCTATCCATTTTAGCCTGAGCATAATGTGTGGCCAAGCATGTGGTCTTTGCTGAGGATTTATTGAAACACTGAAGTCCCAGGTAGAAAGTGTTAAGCTCTGGTTTACCTTTATAATGCCTGATTGTGCCTCTTTATTATCTTGGTAAATCAGGTTTATGCTGTAGCCAACAGAATACCTGCTGCTGTTTGCCCTTTTACAGTAGATCTTCCTCTGACAGTTTTATTTTGCCTGTTGAGATTCCCAGACGTTCTTTACTGCTGCTATCTAGGCTGAAGCTTTATTCAATTTATAGGGCTGTGTCACACGTTCTGAAGACAAATCAGCTTCTTAATCTTGCCTCTTTCATCTTCTGACTGTGTGTGACAGAGGGGATGGACAATAGTTTAAATGTTGTGTTATCTGCATGATATGTACACTAAGGTATTACTACATTTGACAGACTAGTTTTTGTATTTAAAACAAAGAGCCTCACCTCACCACCAAATGTTCTATACATTTCAAGATGGTTGTAATGAACAATGTTTTCCAAGTAGGTTAGTTTATGGTATTATTTAAGAAAGTACTGTAATGTTCTGGTTACTCAAAGTGACAGTATTTTGTGAAAAGAGAGAGATTTTTGTGCTCCACTGCTGTCTGATCTGATATGCATTTAGTGGATTTCTGTACCAAACAAATGTGTTTTTTCATGCTGTATGGAGATGTTGCACTGTCACCTGCACATCTGTAGAGAGCACCTGGTTGGCCCAAACTCCAAAGTCTCATTTCAATTTTAACTCTGCATTTCATCTATGCATTAAAAATACCTTCTTTTTTAAAAATTATCTGGAGAATCCCTTTATCTTATCACAGGGTAAGCTTATCCCATGAACAAACTCTGTTTTTGCTGACAGAAATGTACTTATTCAACTTTCAGTTCCTTATCATAATTTTTGAAGTGGAAGATTTCCTCTTCTATAAACTTACCTTTGCAGTTTAGTTATGGGTGTGATGAACCACCAAGTTAGGCTGCAGTCATTTATTAACAAAATGCCTGACATCACAGTTGTTATCATATGTGAGCCCCTTTATACATTTATACTTCACATATTCAGAAACGCACATAACACCTGAGCATCCGGGGCCACTATGGTACCTGGGACAGCATCCTAAAAAAGCCACTCAGGTCTCAGTGTGAAGGGTGATGCTGTAATATCCGATCTTCAGTTCTTGTATTGTGAAATGACAGTGTATGCTCTTTGTTCTGGCTGTGTCTTGTGACGGGTCTGCAGTGTGCTGTGTGAGCCTCGGCTGCGTCACCACTCACTGTAATGGCTGAACACTGCAGGGTGAAGAAGCCCCTGCAGCCTGCATACATTTACACCTTTTTGTCCTACCGAAAATAAATCACATAATCCGAGACCTTTCTATTGAAAAGGATGAAGTCATATTGTGCTTTAAGCAGGTTAATATAGGTATTGATTGGCCTCACTAGTTCCTGCTCTTCACCCCTGTATAAAACAACTGTTAATTGTCAGATGATATTATCTGCAAGAAACTTTTTGAATCAGCTCATTTGTGTGAGGTAGCAGGCCGTAAAAACACTCGATATGATATCAGTAATGTGTCTGTACAATGAAAGCACTTAAAAAGCTTGATTTTCAGGGAGCCCAACACATTAGACATAGCTGGTCTTCCCCATTACCTCCTGAGTAGATACAAATTCCCATTTTAATTTAATCAGGCACAGCGGGATGAGCTCATGGGGTCCTGCTTAGAATCGACTACGATGCAACACACAGGTTTCATTTCCTGTTCGGGAGCCTTTTATAAAAGGCAGTATTTTAAGCTACTGTACAAACTCCAATCACCATGGCAACCAGAGCAATCCCAAACAGGCAACAAAATGGATAAAAACGACAACACGAAACCAAAAAGACACTTCTGATAAATTCCTCTATAATAACAGAAGCAAATCTTTTATCTTGCGCTTTTTTTTTTTGAGTGGGAGTTCGACTGTGAGAAACGGTTACGCAGGGGCAGATTTATCTATGATTTTCCTTTTCAATTCCACCTATTCCTTTCAATCCTGTCCGCCATCACTATCATTCTGTTTCATCAACCTTACGCAACAGAAAGGTTATAGCATATCTATTATTAAATGACTCGGTCATGGATTACTACATTATTAATCACCTCAGTGTAGTCTCTAAACACACACAGGGAGATTTGGACCCCATGTGTCAAGTATGTTTAAGCAAAAATGGGCCCGCAATCTCTAAGGATCAAGCCAATGGTTAATTAGTAGACCAGTCAAGAGGCAGACATTTACGTCAGAATCATATACAATGTATTCGCGCATCGAGCACATCTAAACCTCTCAAAAAAATCTCCCAGTGCTGTGTGGTTGTCAGCGGGCAGTTGAGAGATTCCCCGTGTTCGTACCAATTGAACATGAATGGAAATGCAACTCTAAATAGTAAACATGTCCTTTGTGGGAACAGAACAAACTGCCTTTGTGTTGCTGATACGATTGTATAACATCTGACTGAGCCACCTGAACTGTCAGCATATCGGGGCCATAAAAGCAGTACAGAAGCAGAAATGTACTGTGAAAGCACCGCATGGGGCAGAGCACAAGAGCTCTGAGACACCCGCCCACCCTTCCTGAATCAGCCGTTTCTGTGGCGACCAGAGCGAAGGGGGGGGGGGGGGGGGGGGGTGCTCGATGAAAGTGAAGAGACAAACATTTGAATCCTGGTGGGAGAAACATGAAGGGATGGATGGATGGGGGGACAGATATATTGAAGGATGGGTGATAAAGGGCTGTGGCAGGGTCAATCGGGATCTGGGGATGATTACTCAACATCACAGCCACTGACAGACTGACAGTCGGAGGCAAACAACAGCAGCATCCACAGACAGAGAAAAACCGGAGGGGATTTTTCACTCTCAATGGCAGCCCAGATCACGGTCATGGCTCAGGGATTTAAACTATGTAGACACTCACAATGTGTCTCTGTGAAATCTCATTCGGCCATATGGTCCTATTGTAAGCATCGTATTTCTCTGTCCTGTATGTACGCAAATTGCACAGGCTTGGAATAATTCATGCCAGATTAAGACTTTGTTCACGGGCAAACTTCAAAAAGAAGTGAAGCTGAATCAACAAGTGGTGCCCCGGCAGGAACAATTCTGGACAGACCTGCTGAGTCCCTGCGGTAAACACTCATGAGCTGCCATCACACACACACACACACACACACACACACACACACACACACACACACACACACACACACACACACACACACACACACACACACACACACACACACACACACACACACACACACACACACACACACACACACACACACACACACACACACACACACACACACACACACACACACACACACACAGGATGCAACAGTACAAGCGACAAGTGTCACACACTAACATGGAGGAGGAGAAGGTGCTGAAATCTGCAAAAGTCTGATTCATGTGAAAGATTAGAGGACAGCTTCGTATCTGAATAAAGAGGAGCTGATGTCTGATGAATAAAAAAGCAATTAATATCAAATAAATGTGATTAACTAAAATGATGACATCACTTTTAGACATACTGTCTAAATTTGGACATATAAAAAGATATCCACCACATCTCCCTCATACCAAATGTACTCATTGTCCTTTGTATATGATATTCTAGAAGAAAAAAACAAACACTTGCAGATTCTTTCTGATTAGATATATCTATGATAAGATGTCAGCTCTATTTTGGAAATCAATCCACTATGGTGAAGCCCTTATTATGTAACGGATCAGACTTTGATCTGGGAATATTGTTATAGTCTTATGCCACAGTGATCGCATCCTGTCAATGCAACACCAATTAGGGATGGATGCAGTAGTTCTCTTGCGCAGTTGAGACAAAAGGCTCACACTGAGCTCAAGAAAAACTGTGTAAATCTGACATGTAAACAGCCGCAGATTTCCCTGACAGTGTAAAATGCTGTGCCCACACACACTACACACTGAAATATATGCAATCTTCATCCCTTCAAATACCTTATTCTGCCTAAAGCGCAGCATCTGAGATGGCACTGTCTTCATCGTGTTTTTGTTTTTTCCAACTGTTTCCAAACAAGATGAGATAACACTAGCAGAGCTAGTTCCCACTCCACCCACTTTCAGGTACACATGGATATACACATGGGAAAACAGGGATGAAATCATACAGATCCTCTCCTATTAGAGACTTTCGCCCCCCATCCAAGTCCCTTTGGTCTTGTTCCCTTGTCAGTCAAAGAGGTCTTCAAATCTTCACACAAACTAACACACATGCAGAACATGCATGTAAAAAACGCCCCCACTCGCCACATCCCTATGCAACACGCCACTGAAAATTAAAATGTGCCTCATTTCTCAAAAACTTCCAGCAATCCATCTTTGTTAAATCAATAAATCCTATATATTTTCTCATCATAATGATATCAAAGTGTCAAGTCAAACGGTAATGAGAGGAGTGCATTATGACGCTGCTGAGACTCACCTGTTTATGTGGCTGGTGTCAGAGTCCTGGTGTGCGAGGTGGAGGTTTGCAGGGACTGGATGGAGTCGCTCACACTGGACACATACCAGAGGACTGACTCTGCTCACTGCGGTCTCCTCCTTCCTCCGAGTCTCAGAGACAAACACCAGCTCTGCCTCTGCTGCCTCTCCCTCTCCGCTTTTCACACGTACTGTAGCAGCAGTGGAGGGAAGGCTGGGGGCTGCAGCCTCTATGATCAGCTCAAGTCTCTCTCTCTTTTCCTCTCTCTCTCTCTCTCTCTCTCTCTCTCTCTCCTCCAGGCTCTGTGTCTCTCCTTAAGTCTGGCTACAGGCAGCAGTATTGGCTGCGGAAAAGGCAGGAACACAGTGGGAAAGTGTATAAAGATTAAGTTGACTCCCTTTGCAAGTATTTATGTTGTGTCTTAATGTGTGAGGACCAGCTTGCTCTGACAACAACAACCCACACAAGCCTACAATCTTTTGGAGAAAGATTTACTCCCGCCTCCTGCTCCCCCCTTTTCACCACCACCTTAACCAACCCACCCATCCACCCACCCTCTCCTTGCCAGCCCCACACCAGCTTGTTGAAGTGAGTCATCAGCTATCGGCCAATCGTACGGCGGCACACAGCCTCCGATTAGAATAACATGAGTATTTATGCATGCCTGTTTTGAGGAGATGAAAATGAGATGGAGAATTGCCTGAGAGGACTTGTCATACTTTACTCTGGGTGGGGGGGATCAGGTGATAAATAGATTCAAACAATTTATAAAAAAAAGTCTTTCACAGCTTACATTTTCTCCCTTACTATATTATTTAACAAAGCATACAGCATGAAGATATCCGTATAAATGTGATTATAAATGCACAGTATTCATCACTGCATCACATTTGATTTGTGACTCACAGCTATATGATTCATGCGATCAAGGCTGTAGCCACATTGGAGTACAATAAGGTCTGACCTGTGGTAATTTTCCTGGGAAAAATAAGGTAGAGTACTAAAATAGAGCAGAAAGTCACTGCTGTACTTCCGCACTGTACGATCTGCAACTACGCACTGACCTGTGCTTCATACTCTGCCTGCCATGGTAAGTGCCCTTCTGTGTAGTGAGGTGGGAGGAGGTATTTTGGGCATTCAGCGTTCCAGAAGTTACAATTTCTGTGAAGACATTTTGTTGGAGTAGGGCTTGAATGGACATTTAGCTCCTCTGAATGAATCACCAGTACAAACAATGACCTTATGAACTTGAAAATGAACAAGAGTATTCAAATCCTGAGGATATAAGGCAACTACAATTCCCAAGGAGCATTGTGGTAAGAAACTGAATCACAAAGCTCAACATCTGAGACTGTCCTCCAAAGAAAAAACAAAGAACCAGATGTTTGAGTTGTTATTGTGTAACTTTAAAAAGGTACCCAGTGGAGTTTTTCATTTATAGTAGGGCTAAAGATTTTGTTTTAGGATTTCATATGACTCTGCTGACGTACATTTGGCAGAAATGCGCCAAGAAAAGCAGCAAAGAACCAGACCTCAAGGGTATGCAAAATATGGTTTGGTGAGTAACCCAGAATGTAAATGTTAGTTTTGCTTGTTTACAATAAATCTGCACAAGACACCTTAACCAAGCAGCTCTTTTTTTGAATGTGACAACAAAGATTCCCAAAGCACAATCTTCTGATTTAAATCCAGTAAATTATCTTTCTAATCCTAGCCAAGTAGATGGTGCGAACAGACCAAAAACACTGGTAAGGCTAGTTTTAAGAAGGATAACCCATAATGTATTTCAGTGTGTTGCTTATATTCAGTCACAACATTTATCCTCACTGTTTTCAAATGTTTCTTTTCATACTATCAGTTATTCATGTCAACACATACTTTTTTTTAGCATATTTTGATCATATTTACCTTCAGCATTGGCCATCACACACAAACACACAAAAAGAGAGGAGGGCAATTAAATGGAGCACAGAAAACATCCTTTTTTCAAAGTCCAATAGTAGGGGACCGAAAAATATTGGAAAGGTAGCGAAAAACAATAATAATCAGAATGTGGTTGCAAACCATTTTGACTATTTCAAGTCTAAAATCCAAACACTTTAGCAAATATTTGGGTTCTCTCCTTGATCAGAGAGTGATGATCTGCCAGGCTTGCTGTTGTTTCAGAGTCTGTTTGCAATCTGTCTGGTCTTACGCTGGTTGGCTTGAGGTCAGAGGCCATTTTGAAACTCATTGTACGGGATGTGAATGCTGGGGAACACCTTCAAAGCTGAAAGTCAGCACTTTAAAAAACATGTGGCGTGTACAGCCACAACAAAGAGAACTATATCAGTCTCACTTCTTTCCAACCGAGGGGTTTCATTTCAGATTGACATAGTTTACATGATAAATAAATAACTGATAGATAACATTACCAAATCTCTCCAACTTTTTACTTTT
The DNA here is from genome assembly GCF_036324505.1 of Eleginops maclovinus. NCBI lineage: Eukaryota > Metazoa > Chordata > Actinopteri > Perciformes > Eleginopidae > Eleginops > Eleginops maclovinus. The sequence continues at coordinate 18,787,873 of NC_086349.1, read as the reverse complement.
CAAACTTATAGTCTTGAAGTGCAACATTGATTCAGTATAAATACCAACATAACATCCATGAGTCAATGAAACTCAACCCTCTTAATTGTTTATTGTTATAAGGGTCACACTGGAAATCAATTGTGAACAGCACTTACAGTGGGGCAAAAAAGTATTTAGTCAGCCACCAATTGTGCAAGTTCTCCCATTTAAAAAGATGAGAGAGGCCTGTAATTTTCATCATAGGTACACTTCAACTATGAGAGACAGAATGGGGGAAACAATCCAGAAAATCACATTGTAGGATTTTTAATGAATGAATTGGTAAACTCCTCGGTAAAATAAGTATTTGGTCACCTACAAACAAGCAAGATTTCTGGCTCTCACAGACCTGTAACTTCTTCTTTAAGAGGCTCCTCTGTCCTCCACTCGTTACCTGTATTAATGGCACCTTTTTGAACTAGTTATCAGTATAAAAGACACCTGTCCACAACCTCAAACAATCATACTCCAAACTCCACTATGGCCAAGACCAAAGAGCTGTCAAAGGAGACCAGAGACAAAATTGTAGACCTGCACCAGGCTGGGAAAACTGAATCTGCAATAGGTAAGCAGCTTGGTGTGAAGAAATCAACTGTGGGAGCAATTATTAGAAAATGGAAGACATACAAGACCACTGCTAATCTCCCTCGATCTGGGGCTCCACGCAAGATCTCACCCCGTGGGGTCAAAATGATCACAAGAACAGTGAGCAAAAATCCCAGAACCACACGGGGGGACCTAGTGAATGACCTGCAGAGAGCTGGGACCAAAGTAACAGAGGCTACCATCAGTAACACACTACGCCGCCAGGGACTTAAATCCTGCAGTTCCAGACGTGTCCCCCTGCTTAAGCCAGTACATGTCCAGGCCCGTCTGAAGTTTGCTAGAGGGCATTTGGATGATTCAGAAGAGGATTGGGAGAATGTCATATGGTCAGATGAAACCAAAATAGAACTTTTTGGTAAAAACTCAACTCGTCGTGTTTGGAGGAGAAAGAATGCAGAGTTGCATCCAAAGAACACCATACCTACTGTGAAGCATGGGGGTGGAAACATCATGCTTTGGGGCTGTTTTTCTGCAAAGGGACCAGGACGACTGATCCGTGTAAAGGAAAGAATGAATGGGGCCATGTATCGTGAGATTTTGAGTGAAAACCTCCTTCCATCAGCAAGGGCACTGAAGATGAAGCGTGGCTGGGTCTTTCAGCATGACAATGATCCCAAACACACCGCCAGGGCAACGAAGGAGTGGCTTCGTAAGAAGCATTTCAAGGTCCTGGAGTGGCCTAGCCAGTCTCCAGATCTCAACCCCATAGAAAATCTTTGGAGGGAGTTGAAAGTCCGTGTTGCCCAGCGACAGCCCCAAAACATCAGTGCTTTAGAGGAGATCTGCATGGAGGAATGGGCCAAAATACCAGCAACAGTGTGTGAAAACCTTGTGAAGACTTACAGAAAACGTTTGACCTCTGTCATTGCCAACAAAGGGTATATAACAAAGTATTGAGATGAACTTTTGTTATTGACCAAATACTTATTTTCCACAATCTTTTGAAAATAAATTCTTTAAAAATCCTACAAGGGGTTTTTTCTGGATTTTTTTTTCTCATTCTGTCCCTCATAGTTGAAGTGTACCTATGATGAAAATTACAGGCCTCTCTCATCTTTTATAATGGGAGAACTTGCACAATTGGTGGCTGACTAAATACTTTTTTGCCCCACTGTATGTCCAAGACAAGATTTAATTTGGTACGAAACTCACCGAGAATCAGATAAGATGTGGGATATATCTGGGAAATGTGGGGCACATAATGCAATACATGTAACTCAATAGCAGTCACCAGAAATGGTTAAGAAGACTGTAGACTTAAAACTGCAGTGGTCTAATGCTGGACTCGCACATATAAATAAATTTCTGTCATCTTCGTGCAAGCAGTAAGATATGATTTGAGCCAAAGGGCTTGCAGGTGAGGAAACGAGGTATAAGGAGGGATGGTGAAGGAAAAGGATCAATAGCTGATTGCCTGAGAGGAAAAGGAGAAGCTTGTGAGAAAACTGAGCCTTTTCCACGAAACTCAAAGGAACGCTGCAGTGAAGCTGTTAAAGTAATTTCCTTGCCACACATTTCTGTTGCCGCCCAAAAATAGACTACGCCATCAGATGATGATTATACAGCTGAGCCACACTCACTCCTAACATGCTATGTTTCCTCCTCAAATTGCCATTTTCTACACAAAAAATACTGGGATGGAGGGCATAATTAATTCATTTTGGTACAGCTAACCAGATTTACTCTTAAAGCAAGCGGAAGAATAATGTGAAACTGAGCTATGGGGAGGAAAGTCTATGTGATACAGTATGCATTGCTACAGTATAAGCTTTTGGTTCTTTGACAAAAGGATAAATGTCATTAATAAACAATATTAATTAAATTATCATTATTAAAAATAAAGCCTCTATATAAAGAATGAATACAACAAAACAGTTACAGTGGAATGAAAATTAGTGACAAATACAATGACTTAAATTGTGGTTTAAGTCGAGCAAATAAATGTATTGAGATACTTTCCACCGCAGCAGAATGACCAATAGCCAGTTTAGCCAAATCTATACAACTGCAGACACGTATGACAAAATGCAAGAGTTGCTCTCTTTAGACCTTTACAGTAGTTATTGAAATCTGATTTGAATAGCTTGAACATAAGGTGGATGAAAAATCTCACTTAGAGCACATGTCTCACAGCTTTTCATTTCAGTGTTCAAGTGCATGGTCTTACGAAAGAGATTGAGGAGGAACATGTTTTGCTTTGCGACTTCTCTCGTAGTACCTTGTGAAGCAGCTCAGTTAAACAGAGAGTGAGATATGGCAAGCTGACCATTATGTTTGAAATGTCAGAGACTGGAAAATATCAACTCCAATTTAAATACATTACTCATCCTGATCGACTGTCTCATATTAACGTTTCTCTTTGACGTATAATGGAACACATTTTTGAAAGTAAAAGGTACCCAAAATAAAGAGACTCCATACTAATGAAAGGAAGCTCATTTTGATGCTACGGATCACCGTGCTGCATTTAGGCAGGCAGCCTTTTTATCCAAGAAAACTGTTATTCACAATCATGCACTCATTAGTTACCATTGTACACCTTCACTAGCACATGATATCACTTGGCTTTGCTACTAAAAATTGTATTCTTAAACGCATCATGGGACAATTTATACTGGTGTTTTTGTAAGATAGTGTCACGAGGACTTCAGTGATCATTGAGTGTGTCAAAAGGGAGGCAATTCACCTGTCATGTAAAGAAAGGCTATTAGAGTCAGTGAAACTGGGCGTAAAGGTGATGGCCTGTCGGGCAATAAAGAAACAATAAAAATGGTGAAATCCGATCCACAGGAGATTATTCTGACCAGCATTTGTTTGTCAAGGTAGTTACAACCCAACTGGGACTTGTCTTTCTCAGTTTGTGTTTGTATGTTTTCACCCGCACCACCACCTCTTTCCTGGACTCCCCTGAGGACCTCCACATCTGATACCAGCATACTGATGTTAAATGCTCTGAGCTGAGGAGAGCAGTGTCTTGCCATACTCCATTTGAAGTCTTTGCTCTGGGGGACTGTGAGTAAAACACATGGGATTTGGTCTCCTCCACCACTGTGTGGTGTAAAGGTATGACACAGCTGTCAAAGTCAGGCCTCAAACCTAAAGGTGTTGCTCTTTATGAGGTGTAACTGTATACAGTACGTATGTGTGGGAGTTTGTATGTGTGTTTAGAGGGATAATACACAGTGCTGACTCCATGCCTGCAGACATATACATATTGTATATCTGCAGGTAAGATTCAGCTCCACAGCGGGAACATTCTTACGCTTCAATAGACTAATGACCCACAGTGCCGGGTGAGCAGTGATACGGAGGTGAAGAGGTCAATGGAGAAGGGAGATAATGAGGATGACAGTGATGTGTTGCCTCTATTAGAGTCTGTGTCATCCGTCTTGCCCTTTGATTTGATCACACAACCATTTCTACCGCCTGATAAACAAGACTCTCATCCGTCACTGTCACTGCGACAAGGAGGCCCGACACCCAGACGTGCTCGAAAACAGAAGCATAGTTATTTAATACAACATGGAGTGACTTATTTCATAACAATGAATGAAGAATATCTAAATATTTCCAAAGATATTTTTTAAAAAAGTATAATTTGGATAGCAAACATTTCCACCCTGCCTTACTGCACTGCCCCCATGTGGCTAAGAATTAATTAATGCATGTTTAAATCACACGAAAGATTAGAAAAACATCCTTAGACTAGATATAGCAGCTTTAACATTAATCGTGACACACACTGGTATAACAATGATTTTCCCTGTACAGAATCGATGGCAAAGGAATGGCTATAAAACGGTGAATAAAGTCTTCTGAGCACCAGAAACCCCCCAAATTTACAACTGTATCAATTACATTTATTTTTGACCAATTTGGTCTAATAACACATATGAATCCAAGAGTGTTTTCTTTCGCCTTTTGCTGCTGGTACACTCATGTTTGGGTCCACACAGCAAGAAAACTTTGACAGAAAATACCCTCTGTGAAACTGCAACTATTCAGCTGAGACTAGATACAATTCACACTATTGTTCAAAAGGCTGAAAGAACTGCCATCCCCTTCACAGAAATCACAACAAACGCAAAGGCAGACATGAAAAATACTTATTTCCTCTGGGTGAAAACACATTTTGCTGTAGAAGATTGGCCTGAGACACATGTTGTGTTCAGTTTTGCAAGGTGCTGCTTTTTATAGATGACCTTCTCCATCCAAACAAAACATCACCATTTCCAGGTAGCACTATTTCGAGAAACCAAAGTGTGAATATTTACAAGCCATACCAGGACTGTGAGGGAGTGATTATGTCCCAGTGTCCCTTTTCCAATTATGATGCCTGCTTTTAGCTGACAAAGGTCTGTGTTTTTTCCCATGGAAATATAGACTTCTTCGCTGAAATCTAATAAAGCCACAACCAAACTGTGTTATTATATTATATACTATCTGAGACCCAATTGTTGTTGTCATTTTACCAGTTTATTGAATATTCTTTTAACTGTATGAATGTATTAAAGTCCATTGCCATGCATAAAATATGATGCAAATATTTTAGGCTCCCCCTATTTTCACCCAGACTGTAACGTGAATTTAAGTTGAAGTAAATGCTGCAGTAAAGGCGCTGAAATGAGCAGATTCTAAAGAATTAAGACAAAGCATTTTTTGTAATTAAACTTCTGTACTTCTCATGGTTAAGTCAAGAATATGCATAAGAACATTTGCCATATTTAACTTTGTTTTGTATTAGATTTAAAGCTTTTCAAGATTTTGTTGGGCAACCAGTGCCTTTAATATAGTGCAGTTCAGAAACGGGGAGACAGAGGGGAAGACGCGTGGCAAAGGGACTCAGGCCAGATTCGAACCTGGGTCCACCGCATGGGGATCAAACCCCAATACATAGCCGCCTGCTCTACCCACTGAGCTCTACGACGGCTGTGCTTTTCTGTATCTTATCTTAATCAAGGCACCTAAGTAGTTAACACTTGGTCATAACTCTAAAAACTTCTAAGAGCTCTCAGGAGATGAGCCATTGATTCCTTGGTGGCTCAATGCACAACTGCACAGCCACAATAGGGGAGAGGGAGAGTCCCGCAGCAAAGATAATCCCCTTTCATGGGCTAGAAAAAGCATTTGGATCACAACAGAATTCAAAAAGAAGATTTAGGTAGAATTAGATGGCTGCTTGTGCTAAAGCTCAGTATGCATAGCGCATCAACAAAAAATACGGCTAACATACAAATTAACAAAAGGAGTCATGCTTAAACATGATTTTTCTCCATGCCATGTTACCATTATTCTACTTTCCTGTCCATTTGCTTGTGTGTTAACCATTTTAAATCTATTCCCATCCATCTTCTCCACATATTTTTATGTCCACATGTTCCCTTTAAAGCCCCTGACTGATAAACAGCCCTCCTCCAGATGGACTCCATGTAATAATGTTGTAGAGAAGAAGATGTCAACCAGCAGACATCTTTATATGTTATCTTTCTTTATAGCAACTACCTGCTTACTGAGCTGTCATTTTCTGTCCTCAAAAAAGAACGTTCAACTGAGAGACAAAAAACACACGTGCACATTCACACAAAACTCTGCAGATCTGTACATGCAGTTTACACTGTGCTGTGTTTATAAATCCTAGCATTGAAAAACCAGTAGCTGTTTTATGTCAGACTTTGGCTTTTTAATTGGAGCAAAAAGATTTGTGTTAAGATCTCTCAATCAAAGAGGACGAAATTAAATGAATAGGACAGGAATGATAAATGAGTGCTTTGGCTGATTTTCATTTGCCACATCTAACACGGTTCAGTCTAATAGCCGCCAATTGATCTTTCCTTTAACCTCCAGTGTATAAAAAAAGGAATAAAAATGCACTGAATGTAAACCTTTCTAGCACTGGATCTAAATTATTAACAGGAATCAGAAATGATTATCATGCACCTAATCACTTTTGCAACCACACATTACAAGGTCTGTGTACATAAATCCCATTGCATTTAGCACCAAGGCATTACTTCAATAGTGTGGAGCTCATAGGAAGAGCCTACTGGAACTGCCACATCCACTTTGGGTGGAAGTAATTAGATAAGACACTTAATGACAACATGTTGACTAGATGAGATGGGAACCACATGGGCACTGTGTGCAGTCTGCCCTCTAATCCCACCTATCTGTTACCATTTCACAAGAAACACACAAGGGGCTACTAGATGCATATTGGCCTCCCGCTCTCATCTCTGGCCACGAAACCAAGTATAGACCTCCTAAAAGCAAAGCTATAAAGCCTCAATGTAAAACTTTAAATGAAAAAAATTGTCCAACAAACTGCAAAACCACACTAGAATAACTATAAACCTCTAAAGTGAGGCTGAATAAATCTCTGTGTTGCAAACTACAGTACAAAAGAAAGTCACATCTGGGGATCAGATTGCTTATTTTATCATACAGCCATTTTCCTATTCAGGGAGGGCAGTAAATCACCTCTAATTGGATTTCATATGCAGCATGTGTTTAGAGACTGCAACTCCAACCCCTCAAAATCCCCACGGTGAAAAAAACAATGCATTGCTCAAGAAGTAATATGGCCATTATACAATGTAAACTACCTGTATGTTCAGTCAATTTTAAACTATTAAATAGGATACTAATGAATCATGCTGAATTGATGAATCACGTGAAAACCTATGTTTTCTATACCACATTGCATGGATGGATGTGGCACATAAAAGATAAACAGATCAGGAAAAAATTCTATATGAGGAGTTATGAAACTCTCACCATTTGCATTTCTATTTCTGTCCGCTCTCAGCCAGTCTCCATGGCTGTCATGGATTAAGGGATTCAGATGTAACCTCATCAAGCTGAGGGGCAGGTCATCCTAACATTGTTAGATCCAGAGTGAAATGGTCCTATCATACTGTTAACAGGGAATTAGGGAAAAGCTCAGTCCCATTCCCTCTATCATTTCAATTTTTAGATCAATTTCCTATTGGACATACATTTTAACAGGCAGGATTAACCACATTTTCTTATCCTCCTGCGGGCGTATCAGTTTATAATTAGCAAATTATTGATTACATTAGCTGAAAAAAAACAACTTGCATCCAGATCAAAATGCTTTTTCCGGAGCTTTTTAATTGAACACCAGAAGAAAAAAAAAAATTGGGCTGGCATCAAATCGATAGGGGGTCAAAATCATCCACCAGGAGTAAATGGAACACGGACAGATCAAGGAGGCCACCCAAATTCAATGTTATGTTGTTATTTCTCTCTGTGTGGCACCCTTCAAGAAAACCAAGTCAACTTCAACCAGAGAGACAGCCAGATGTGGTTCAAAGCCAAAGAAAAATCAAGACAGATTTTTTTTTTGTAGAAAAACTAAACTAAAATAAGGTTGTGATAATAACATCAACACGAGAACAGAACCAAGTTTAAAATGTCAATATTCTGTGCAATGGATGAGATTAAGGAGATTTACCATGGAATATCCAGGTGGCACCGCCCGGCGGGGACTTCAGGTGACAGAAATCGAGCGCCCCATTCATTAAGGCCCGCTTGTAAACAGACTGCACACGCAGGTAAAACTGTTTGGAAAAGAAAGTGTTGTCAAAAAAGTGTATAAGTAACGGATAGCTTTATAAAGGACAATATCGTGAACAAGAACTTCTAAAAGTGAAGAAATCGCATCCTGCATCGACGTTTACTACAGGACGAGGAGGAGGAGGGGCAGACCAGTAAGTTAGACGTTACGGTGTATGTGATAAATTAACTGCTTCCACAGTTGTTAGCTTAGCAAAAATGGTAGCCGGAAGTGACCTAGTTGACTGCTCGTCATCAAAACTAAACTGAGTCATTTATTTACAATTTAAGTATTTTTATTCCTTGTATAAAAACACTAAATGCCACTTAAAAACATTGTACGTATTGCAAAAGGTCTTGTGAAGAATAATGTACAAGACAATATGTTGCTTCAGCTTTAGTGATGTGATATCTTGCTGTTGAGTTTGTGTGTTTTTGTGCAATATTTGATGTGTTTATAGGTGGTGCCCGCTGCAGTGTCCATGGTCTATGGCTTACAATGAATCACATCCTGTTTCTTTAATGGCATTATTTTATTGTATAATTATTTGTGCTGGGATGCTTGTTGTAGGCTATTCGTTCTTCTTCGATAAATAGTTGTATTTTGCAGGTAGTTAGTTCAAGGTGCTGTACATTTGAGCAACCAGACATGCAAACTTGCTACCGATCAACCAATGACTTCATATATACATAGTCTATCAAACTGTGTTGAACTACCGTTACAGTTAAGGAGGAATACATTTGCAATGTTTGGATCTGTCCTACTTCAATTTAAATATTGCGAAGTCTTGACACCTAACAAGTATATATGACCAGGTTTATTTAAATGCTGAGGAGTTACAATCAGAGAATCTAATTATCTTTATTTTTCTCTCATACTTGTCAGCATCTCTAAAAATTAGTTTAGAGTGCTTGAAAAATCACTTTTAGTGAAGCTTTAAATGTTTTATTTTGTGCGAGTTGACATCAATGGACTGCACTTCACTGATGCCCATCCGGCTGCAACTGCAGGGAATGGCTTAAGTGGAGATAAATCCTTTCCGATAAATACTCCAGAGACCCAAATCGTAGTGTAAATAGAAAGTAAAAACATTAAGCAAAGGAGAATGTGTCATTTAAGGTTACATTACTTGTACAGTTGCATCATCCTAAATGATTTTGTACTCTTTTCTTGCAGTCTTTGAAATCGTGACATAATGAAATGGACTCTATCAGACGGCTGTGATTGATGGAGCAACACATTGCTTGTTGTGCTGTGTTTTATGTTCTTAATGATTTATCACAGTGCCTTTGCTGTGTTCCCCTGCCAAACACTTTTGCTCTGTCTTTTTTTCTTATATTTGCTGGAACAAAACTAACACAGTGCATAAACCCGCAGTTGGTTGTTGCATGTCTGTTGAAAGCCAGGATAAGGCCAGAGCAAGGCATGAATCTAGGCTGTGGTACTAGAAAGTGCTCATATTGTGTGTGTCTTGAATATTAAACTGGGCAGACTGGTTCTCAGTAAGACACTGAGCTTAGCAGACATGAGCAGACGGTTTGGCCATGATCTGTAAGACACTGTCAGTTTACCCGACAGTGAGGAGCTCTGTCTCCTGGATGAGCACAGAGCTTTGGGAGGGTGGTGCGCCAGAAGCTTCCTAGACAAGCAAAAAACAGAGCTGAAAATACAGATATTAAACTGTGCCACAGCAGAACCACAAGAAAGCAGGGATAAAGGACAGAAATACCTAACCACTCTGTGTATACGAATTACGGCACTTGCGTAACTGAGTATTCTACACGTTAGCATTTGGGTTATGCACTTCTATTCCAAGCCTTTGCGGGGATTACTGATCATATTTTTGGCAACATAATTTAATAGGAATTATCTAATGTGAGCCGTGTCTTTAAGTAAACGAGAAGGATGAGAAAGAAGTACAAAAAATGTGTGTTATTATGTGAAAAGAAAGATATTACATACAGTGTATACTGTGCACTACTTGTACTTATTGTGTGTAAAATAGCATGTTTAAATCTTCTAACAGGGGACAGGAACAACACACGATGCGGTGCGGCTTTCATTTATGATAAGGTAGTCTTTCAGTCCACATGGATGCACAAATGCACTCAAAGACACAGGAAGACGCACGTCACATAAACAATAAGTATTCATCTGATCCAGTTATGCTCAACCACCATACGTAAAGACGTGAAACATGAAAACTACATCCATCCTTGTTAGAAAAAATTTGCATCTCCTAAAGGCAAAGCTGGTGATTGTGTGTGTGTGTGTGTGTGTGTGTGTGTGTGTGTGTGTGTGTGTGTGTGTGTGTGTGTGTGTGTGTGTGTGTGTGTATCTATCTATCTGCACGCACATGCTACTCACTTACATTTTCTAGTGAAAGCGGTTGGTAATGTTAATCAGTCTAGTGTTTAATACTGTATTAAAACTCAATTTGTGCTCATAGATTTTTGTCCAACAGCTTACTGATTAGTTAACTTAATGTAACATCAGATCTATTTTCCTATTTTGTCATTCGTTTGATTCTAATATTCGGCTGTGTCCGTTGTCAACATGTATTAATAATTCAAGATTGCTTGCGTGAAAGGGGACTGGACCATTTATAGCCACCAATGGATTTCTATTTTGTTTGATGGGGGAAAAAGGATGCTCTCGGCATTCAGGCAGCAGAAAATGCAAAGGGTTACACAACTCAGCTCACATATATCACGTTGATGACTTGATGGCATATACATTATGCACAAGGCAAGAGATGCCAGTGAATGCATGACAAATATAAGAAACTGAAGCACAGGGCAGAAGGTTGGGGTGGAGGAGGTGTAACCAGCAGCTGTAAGTAGCAGTTAGAGCAAACTGCATAACCAGACGTCGCAGAGGTAATGACCAGCAGTGTGATTCTGCCAGATTGTTAAAACCAGCAAAGATACTTGATTGTGGTAGGACTGTAATATTTACCAGTCAAAGAATGTATTTGCTTGTGCTCTAAAATACAAACTTACAGATATGATGTCTTATATATTCTGCAGATTGCAAAGCTCTTACTGGCACATTTGTGATGTTGGGAAATGATTGTAGTCATATTTCAGAATGTTTTCCCAAAGCTTTTAAATAGCTTTTTTCCAATAAGAACATTTCTTCTTTTTTTAGACTCTATTGGAATTGGAGTCATTTTTTTAAGAGTAAAAGAAAGAGTAATCTCTTAGGCTCGACATGGTAAACTCACCCTTCATGCCAGTCCTCCTGTCGCCTGTTTCTTAGGTAGGAACAATAACAGCCTTAAGTGGAGTGTTGGAAATCGAGGGAAACCAAACAATGTCTGATTTCAATTAAAGGCACAATGAGTAGGATTTTCCTAAAAAACATTGTATGGGCTTCCTACAAAAATGAACATCCCAATCATTGCGTAAATACGGAATACTTCAGCCCCCAATTAAATGGGGGCCACATTTAACAACTGCAAAACTATAAGTGTGAAGTGATCATACGTCTAGATTAATGAGTATTGCATTTACTGCATATCTTTTGAGAGTTTCTAGACTGATGTTTGATATAGTCTTGCTGTTGTTGAGCATGACTTCACTTTCCTTCAATCCATCAAGACTTTTATCCTTCCAACTTTTAATAATCAGCTGTAACAATAACCCTACAGAGTCGATAGCATGGCTGCAGACTTAGCTTAGGTCTTGTTATCCAGCAACAGGTATGTGCTGACTGTGTCCAATAGTTGAATAGCTGCCTGAGAAAGCAGCTGGAAAGGAATGGCTTTTAAAATCTATAAAATCTGCTCTATTTATAGCATGTTTTGATCTTCATGGATTGATGCTATTCCTCACCTACATTAGCTGGTCATGCAAACAAAGTCGCTCAAAGTCAATTTCCCTGTGGTCCAGTTGCTATGCCAGTTATCATAACCCATGTCATTCAATAAACAGATCTGAGGCCTTCTACAGGGAACTCTGGCTAATTCTCAGACCTCTATCAGACTGTAGCTGAAGATCCTCAAATATATCCGTCAGACATTGCAGCTGTGAAAGACATGCTGGAGTGTTAACAGTGAGTTAGCAGAACTAAAATTCCTCTTGTCGACAAAAAAAGATGTTATCATTTTTACTCTGATATTGGGTTAACGAGGAAACACTTTTAATTCTCACACATACTGACAGAACAATGAGTGTACGTTAAGCTAATGTAATGGTATGTCTTCTCTAGAGGAGTCAAATCAGGTTGCCAGATGGGTTTTAAAGCCTTTGTAGCCTATTCCCAGTCACACCCCTCAATCCATCATCTGCTGATCTGTCTGTGACTCTGCAGCAGTCCCTCCCTCTCATTAAGGAAATGAAAGCCTTAATTGGAAATTGTGTTAATTCTCTGACATGTTTGAAACCCTATCTCCCCTTCACTTTTACTAAATTGGAAACACACTTGACAAATTTGGGGCGGCAGCTCCACTGATGCATATCCTGATGTTTTCATCTTCGCCCACTTTCAGAAATACACGCCTCATTATGAGCCCAATGATTAATGCCCACCAAACTTAGAAGCTAATCTGTGTTGTGAAACTGGACACGAGTAGTGGCTAGTTGCTCCAACAGTCAAGCATGAATAAGAATTTAATTTTAAGACGATCTTGCAGATGACTATCACAGTGGCATAATAGATGCTTCATTCGTGTAGGACACAAACACGATTAATATTAATGCGTCTACACAGATGAGCATGTGCCAGCTTCAAACACCCCAGCTGTTTTACATATTATTCATGCCCCTTGACTTGTCAAAGCCCTTATTTCTTTTGACCTGTGATGTCTACAAATTAAACATGAAACAGCGTCCTCGTGCTTTGAGCTGTGTTTCTCTTGTTGAGGCTACAGAATGAATAAACAGTGAACACATAAAAGAGCTAGGTGCCACTAGAATAGCCCATAATAGCTACAACACACACCCAAGCATCAAATATGATAGGCGTGTTTGTAGCATGTGAATGGTCAAGCTGCATGTGAAACTAATGTGTTTTTAACAATGATCTCACAGGGCAGCACATTATGTGGCTTTTGATCTCTCTTAACAATAAACAGGAAATATACAAGGCCCGGCCCACAAGCTTGTGGGGGGCAGTGCTATGATCTGCCCAAAGAATGAGGTCAGCTGACTACCTGAATATACTGAATGACCAGGTTATTCCATCAATGGATTTCTTCTTCCCTGATGGCACGGGCATGTTCCAAGATGACAATGCCAGGATCCATCGGGCTCCAATTGTGAAAGAGTGGTTCAGGGAGCATGAGACATCATTTTCACACATGGATTGGCCACCACAGAGTCCAGACCTGAACCCGATAGAGAATCTTTGGGATGTGCTGGAGAAGACTTTGCGCAGTGCTCCTAATCTCCCGTCATCAATACAAGATCTCGGCGAAAAATTAATGCACGACAAAAATAAATGTAATATTGCAGAAGCTTGTGGAAACGATGCCACAGTGAATGCGTGGCCTAATCAAAGCTAAAGGCGGTCCAACGAATATTAGAGTGTGCCCTTTTTTTTGACCAGGCTGTGTAAATCAATGCGTGCGTACAAGGGGTTAAATAATAACACGCACAACTATTTTTGTGCTTTGTGCGTTTGGAGGCAGTGAGATACCAGTGGCTGATGGAAGTCGTGGATGCATCTGTTTTAATAATAGACCCTAATTATAGTTAAAAAAAAGATGATTAAAATGAAAAGAAGCTTAGTGTAAGAGCAGTACTGCTGTCAGGATTTGGGGTGTTTTGTCAGTCTTGGAGGCAATATATATTATTGGATACACAAGACCGCAGCTCTGCCAGATCACTGCTGCATGCTGGATGTGTGTTGTGCAGTGTTTATCAATCAGTGGCCATGGAGAGGATTGAGAGCACCATATTTGATTTTTAGATTTTAAACCAAGGTTGCCTGTAGAGCTAGACCAGTAGATAAGTGGATGTTGTGCTCAGTAAATAACACATTTAAGGGATCGTCATTAAGGTGAACATTTTTTATCACAGCCCACAGTGATGTCTCAAAACATAAAAACATCCTTTTTTTGTATTTAAAAATCTAAAAGGATTCGTCGTTCAGCCTCAAAGGTGGGACACGTTTTCTGAACTTTGATGTGTTTGGCTTTGTTTAGCATTCAAACACAAAATGCTAGCTGGATCTGTCACATACTGGGATTTAGCCTTGATTTGGAGGGCTGGAAAAGGATTTATGGGAGTCGACTGAGAATCAGCTCCAATTAGTAGTTTGGGATCGGTTCTAAGCCCAACCTGGCTGATTTTGGCACATGTTTAAGGACTAGTCTGGCATGAGCTTGGCAGTCAAGAGTACTGGATTCAACTAAATTTTGGTAACTTGGCTACATGTGTGCACCACATTGGAAATATTCAGGTTGAACATTGAAAGTGGCTCTTTAACAGAGCAACAAAAGTGAGGGAGGGAAATATTTGTCCGAACAAGCCTAACAGGAAGACAAAAGCCAACATACTGGGATCATTTCTGACCGGGGTGTTCGCCTCACTATCCATCATGTTCTGGTTTACTTCCCCAGAAGCTGTGTGGCTGTTTAGCATATGAATATTGAGATATGATAAAAGGAGTTTAGAGAGTGCTGATGAATATGTGCGGCTTTGAAGCGGTTGTTGTGTGATCGTGTGCAGATGAGAGCGTGGGAGGTGTGTGTGTGTGTGTGTGTGTGTGTGTGTGTGTGTGTGTGTGTGTGTGTGTGTGTGTGTGTGTGTGTGTGTGTGTGTGTGTGTGTGTGTGTGTGTGTGTGTGTGTGTGTGTGTGTGCGGAAGTACTGATGAGGGTGACATTTGTGCACACAGTGAGAGCTTTCACCGCCAGCTTTTGGTGCTTCTTTCTCTAAACCCTAAACCATCAATCGAGGAGAGGTAAGAACTCTGCAGTTTAGTCTACGACACAGTCAGCACTAAGGTGATGAATCCATGATGTATGTGCACGGGGCTGAAATCCCGTAATGTGTGTGCACACACACACACACACACACACACACACACATACACACACTACAGGATTTCAGCACTCTGCACATACACTGTGGATTCATCACCTTAGCAACCAGTCGATTGAAAGATGATGAATCATGCCAAAGACTGCTAATTTCTTTGCAGTTGTCAAACATGAACAATGGGTGGTTGGAAGGAGTCACAGAAACGTCACCACAGACAGAATGTTGTATATGTGTGTATGTTTTTCGTGTACCTGAACTTGAAAGAAAACCATGATAAGACATAAAAGACGAAAGTCAATATCAAGGCAAACTAGAGGATAGTCTGAGAAGGAAAAAGCGAACGGGACACTTACTGTAATGCTCTTTGAAATACTTCTGACAGACCAGAAGTAAGCCAGATGTGCTTTCTTTTAAACAGAAAGAGGCAAGGCATTTTTAGAGGAAATATGCGGTAAGGATGTTACTCACACCCTTTAAAAGGTCTATTACATGAAGATTGCAGCTGTTGTATATGTGATAGGACATCAGGGATCCAGAGGAATGTATAAATGCAAAAACACCCATCCTCACTGAAATCTGTTTCAGAGACCTGTCAACCCAGTGTGACAAACAGCCCCCCTGATCATTTCAGGTGAGAGTGGATGGTGTCAGCAGTATATGATTTCCTGCAGGTCTCCATTAAATGAAGCTCTAACAACACTTCTGACCTCATCTTCTCTGCACTTGAAAGTGACAGAATGGGCCCGGATGCAATTCCTTACAAATAGGAGTCTTTGATAAGAGAAGAAGGGTCTGAGGGTTTCTGTCTGTGTGTAATGCCTGCTGAGAGGGCTGACACAGCCCCCACCATAACAACAGTGATGGTAGAAAAGACGTTTATTTAAAAGAAAAACAAGCATCAGTTTCTGATCGGTCGGATTAAAGAGAGGTACTGCAGTTACCAATGCTTTTTAAAGAGGCAGCCTCAAATACTGGTGCCTGAAATGTGCAAATAATTCAACACAAGATGCAAACATTGCTTCAGTAGATAGCTGTAGAATCCACAACAATACTGAATGTGAACATTTTATGTGGAGCAGTATTGTGAAGCTTAACAGCTCCCACTGCTGGCTCACATCCTGAAAGCATGCCGCATCAGACTGTACTTGACCGCCTTTTTACCATCAAGCTTTGATTTTGCTCTCCTGTTTTCATCTTTGAAGTGCAAGGAAAGGAGAAGGAGATTTTCTATTGGATTTATTAAGATGTATGTACTAATGATCTACTGTATCCACTGGTTTGTGGATTGATTTTTATGTGAAGTTTGTGTGTGATTAACAATCCATGCTCATCAAGCCCAGATGACTACTGAAATCAATACTAAAACTATGTCTCCACAATTACAGAAGAATTAACAATTAATGGTAATTATCCACAAACATATTTGGACATCTATTCATTTTTAATCAATCACACAGGGTCTTGACCTGAGTGTTTTTACTTTATCACGTCATGTCACCCCAACACCACTTTCATATACTTTGCTGCCAATTCCACAAAACATTTTGCAACAAAATTATTCAGAGCAACATTATCAACTGAATTGTTCATTCATGCATGTTTGTGTTTTCACTTCACCTGTCAGCCCTATTTTGCGATTGTTTTGGGTTTATTTGCTGTTATTCGAAAAATAATTGTGCAATATTGTTTTGTTTTTACTGCGCAAGACAAGAAAGCGTCAAATCCGGACATTTGAGAAGCTGGAAGTAGAAAAACATTTTTGTTATTCGTTGGAGCTTTAACAGATTTATCAATAATGAAACTCATATTTACTTGCAGTCCTTAACCGAATGGTGTCAAATTATTTAAAGATTTGTACGTGACAGAATTTGTGTTGTTTGGATGGAGGAACTCAAAATTCCTCTTGACAACCTCGGCACAAGCTGATGTTATTTTTTGCTGTTAAGGGTCTGATGATGTCTAACCCTCAGTGTGAAATGTATGTGGGAGCTGTTGGTGTGGAATGTGCCATGTCGTGGTCGCAGTGTTCCCTCTTCTCTACGGGTCACTCGGCAAGAGAGTTCCTGTGGGCAGAGTGAGAGAGCATCACACTCTGCCCACACATTTGTCCTCTAAAAACCACAGTCATCTTCATATGCAAGACAAGACAAAAAAAAAGCTGAACTTGTTTTTGTAATATAAAGTTTACAAGACATTTCTGCGTCTAATTGCAGCTACATTTGAAAACCACGGAACTTAACACTTGAACTTTAATGCTCCTAAGAAACCTTGAGGGGTTTTGACACCTACATGTTCTAAAATACATGTGACATTAAGCAGGCATTCATCAAACTGTATACCATTTAACAACATTTTGAGGGAAATTGGCAAAAGATATTGTAAATAAAGCTTGATTTTTTGCCACAACCATTATGCAATTATAAGGTGTTGGTCCTTCAAGATAAAAGCACCAATTCTCCTGTAGGAAAACTGAGGAAGCAGCAGATGAAAAAAAATGTTGGGGCTTTTTTTCTTTTTATGATATATTGTAAAACTGAAGATACCTAGAACATGGGAAGGGAGAGGGCATGACATGCAGCAAAGGGTCGTCAGTTGGAGACAAACCCGGCCGCAGATTAATACAATTTCTAACAAGGCTTCCTTCACACCATGTCTATCTACTCTACACTATTAGCACACCTAAAGGCAGTAACAGTCAATCTCCTGTGGGTCCACGTATTTCCCTTTGGAGAGAAAGTCATACACTATTCATAAGGATAAGGCCGAGTCGTTGTGTATTATTTATTAGAGAGGTCCTTGTCTGAGGCTTTTATAAACACGGGTGGATACTTTTTAGACACTACATACTATTTGTTTTCAGTTAAAAACATAAACTTGTAAAACATTACAGGTCAGTCATGCAATTAATGATTACTCAATTAAAGTTCAGAAGTGTTATCAGATAAATGTACATAAAGCATAAAATGTAAAAGTAGTGCTTCTGAAAATTGTCCAAGTAATACTGATCAACATGTATACAGCATTTTACTATTGTTGGTGATTAAACTGTACTTCATATGCAGTCACTTAACTGAGGAGCCAAAGGTCAACAACAACTTGGAACCATTTTGGTAATCCCTCTAAAAGAATTATAAATATTTAGATATATTCAAATCTTAATCGTAAAAGTGATAGATAACAGCAGCTCTCAGATATGGTGGAGTACAAATTAAAATATTTACCCCTTAATTGTAAAGGAGAAGAAGCAGGTAGTTTAGGACTTCCAAAATTGTATTTAAGTAAATTATTTTACTTCACAGTAGTGTTTCTCTTTTGATAAAAATGATATACGTTTCAATTGTCGATTGTAGATTCATCTTTAAAATCCTTGCTGTAAGATTATGCTCGCACTTACTTTGGGTTCCTGTAGAGGGCAGCAGAGCACTTAGAAATGTGCCACAGGCGAGTAGAGGCTTTTCAGCTCAGCGACAGGTCTGTCCTGAACTACTCCTGGGTCTGTAAAACCTTAACAGCTTGTGGATAAACAAGGGGTGTCGATTTATTAGCTTTCACATATCTTCCACTGGCCCTTGTCTGTGCTGTTGTTTATATACAGTGAAGGAAATAAGTATTTGATCCCCAGCCGATTTTGTTAGTTTGCCCTCTTACAAAGAAATGATGGGTTATTTTCACAGTGAGAGACATAATATCAAAAAGAAAATCCAGAAATGTGCCTTTAATATATAAGATATAAATTGATTTGCATTTAATTGTGGGAAATAAGTATTTGATCCCCTTGCAAAACATGACTTAGTACTTGGTGGAGAGAGCCTTGTTGGACAGCACAGAGGTCAGATGCTTCTTGTAGTTGGTCACCGACAAAATCGATCAAATACTTATTTCCTTCACTGTACACAGCATGTTTTGCAGTTTGATGGCTGTGGTTTAACTTAACTATTGTATTGCACAATAATGACATTGCTTTTTTAGGACACACATATCGATGCTGTGTCATTTATCGACCAAATGTTTAGAACATGATATCTAAAAATAATTGTGAAAAAAACCACAACTAAAAAGCACATAGTGGCTTCTTTGAACTGCTTGTGTTGTCCAAATAAACGGATACAATCAGAAATACATATATGACAAAGAAAAGCAGCAAATCCTCACATATTTGAGTCTAAAACCAGATTTTTTCCCCCCTATTGGCTGGAATTACCTATACTGAAATCAAGAATCCACCATCCTATTGTGCAGCTGTATGTTACTCATTAGATTGAAGAGTTTCCATGACATATTTTTGTCAGTATGGGTGTATCCATGTGGTGGACAAAATGTAAAGAAGGTGAAGAGGAACACATTTAAGCTCACTCTACAAAGAGAAAACATTAGCCGTTCACTGAAAATGCTTCAACATGACTTTTTATGCTCACTTACATAACGGACCGTCAAAGAGAACCAACTGTTTCCTCATAAATGCTTTAACTTAGTCATGGATTGTTACAGCTTTATTTAATACAAACTATTAAAAAAGAACAGACCAAATCACATCTAAAGAACGCAACAACCCACTGAGCAATAGTGATCCTCTGGAACGTTAAACCCATTACAGGCCTGTGAAAGTAACACACCCGTAAGCCCCAAATCTCTTTAATACAACACCCAGTAGGAAAGTGCTAAGCTCTTTACCGAAAGCTAAGGTGCTCCAGCACTCAGCAACACTCCTGCCTCTGCTCTATATTCAGTACAGTAAACATTTAATACAGATGACAGGATATATTTGAAGACATGTTTGAGGTTATCTCCTGCTGCTATCATGGCCAGGACACTGCTGTGCAAGAGATTTGAAACCTCTGTAAAGAATGTATGTGGTTAAACATGGCCTGTGTTGCAGCTAAAACATTGGCCTCAAATGTATTTCAACTTTTAGAAATATTTATAGAAGGATATGATGTTTATTTGATCACTCATTCATTGCCATATGACAGTACATCAACACTTTGGACTGCAAATAAAACAAGCAAATGAAAGGGGAAATTGTAAATGGCATCTTTTCATTAAAACAATCTAAAGCTAAAAGATAATTGATCAAGAAATGATGCCAAAAAAGAGCAACAATTATTGTTCATTTTAAAAGGTGTAGCCGTACTGAAGAGCTATTTGTCATTAGTACAAACCTGGCTAATTGTCTGAAAAGTAAAATATAATCCAAGAAATTAGTGATTTGGTTTTTATATAAACTACAGTTCATAGTTTTTGAATGCACCTGTGATATAGGCAAATATTCTTCTATGATCGCCTACATCTGGACGCTTTGGCTTTGGGAGTTGGGAGAAGGAAATTTGTGCAAATATGGGGAGACTTCGACTTTCTTATCTGCACAGAAACAGTAGCCCTGAAAAGTATCTTTTGAATCAAATGCACCTGAAAATATGACTTTTTAAGCATTAGGTACTTACAGAAACAGTTATCAATATCTCCATAATAGGCATGAGCAGGTGTAACCTTAATATCTTGATGAGTGGTCAGATATGTTTGCAGCGGCGGCTGGATTAGATATTAACTTTGGCCTAAATCACGTTGTGCTGACGGACATAGAAATGGATAATCCAAGGTGTGCCTTTTAAAAGCCAGACCTTGGCCACCAGGCTCCATTTGTAGCAGGGTCCCTCTCCATCCAAGAAACAGAACCGAAGGGCTGATTGCAACAGCAAGCCGCAAACATGAACGGCACAGAGGGACCATTTTTTTATGTCCCTATGATAAACACCAGCGGCATTGTCAGGAGTCCTTATGAGTACCCTCAGTACTACCTTGTCAACCCAGCAGCTTATGCTGCCCTGGGTGCCTACATGTTCTTCCTCATCCTCGTTGGCTTCCCCATCAACTTCCTCACTCTGTTCGTCACCATCCAACACAAGAAGCTGCGTACCCCTCTAAACTACATCCTGCTGAACCTTGCAGTGGCTGACCTCTTCATGGTGATTGGAGGATTCACCACCACCATGTACACCTCTATGCACGGCTACTTCGTCCTGGGACGCCTTGGCTGCAACATTGAAGGATTCTTTGCTACCCTTGGTGGCGAGATTGGCCTCTGGTCACTGGTTGTCCTGGCTATTGAAAGGTGGGTCGTTGTCTGCAAGCCAATCAGCAACTTCCGCTTCGGGGAGGATCACGCAATCATGGGTTTGGCCTTCTCTTGGGTGATGGCTGCAAGCTGTGCTGTGCCACCTCTTGTCGGCTGGTCCCGTTACATCCCTGAGGGCATGCAGTGCTCATGTGGAGTTGACTACTACACACGTGCAGAAGGATTCAACAATGAGTCCTTTGTTATCTACATGTTCGTCTGCCACTTCCTGGTCCCAATGGCTATCATTTTCTTCTGCTATGGCCGTCTGCTCTGTGCAGTCAAGGAGGCCGCTGCTGCCCAGCAGGAGTCTGAGACCACCCAGAGGGCTGAGAGGGAAGTCAGCCGGATGGTAGTAATCATGGTCGTTTCCTTCCTGATATCTTGGGTTCCGTATGCCAGTGTTGCGTGGTATATCTTCTGTAATCAAGGATCTGAGTTCGGACCAGTCTTCATGACCATCCCGGCCTTTTTTGCCAAGAGTTCTTCTGTCTACAACCCAATGATCTACATCTGCATGAACAAGCAGTTCCGCCACTGCATGATAACCACCTTGTGCTGCGGGAAAAATCCTTTTGAGGAGGAGGAGGGAGCGTCCTCTACTAAGACCGAGGCTTCGTCTGTATCCACAAGCTCGGTGGCTCCTGCATAAAAGGGCCGTTGACACAGGCTCCATGATCCATTATCCAAGAAGAAGACTTCTGCTCCCCTGGTAAAACGACTGAAGGCTAACGTCTACAGAAATAACTCATTTTTGTATTTTTACAAACGTGTTGGTTCAACCTAAAGACAGTTGCAGGAAAGGTCTGGCCATAACAGAGTTGTTCTGTATGTGCAGAATATCCAACTTAAAAATATATTTCTTCCGAGAGGAAAGGGAAAAAAAAGTTTACAGTTGGATCATATATGATACTGGCTTATTTTTAAATGTAGACGCATGTTACTAAGGCAATGTAAAATAAAACGCACTTTGCAAATGACTCATTTTGTTGCATGTTTTATTTGAAGTTCATTTTACTGTACTATTTTAAATAATTGTGTATGTCCTTTTCATAATGCATTAAAATATCTACTTTAGAGCTCTAATAGCACAGGCTAATGCTGATACAGAACAGTTGAGAATAGTGTTTGAATGTCTTTTGTAGCGGCATCTGCATTGCTACTGTAATATTATTTCAATCACAGGTCACCTTGAATTTAAGAATTGGCCTACCTATGGGATTATGACATTATTAATCAGGGAAGATTATAGACCTGACACCAAGTTTGTAGTTAACCTTTATTTAATGTGATTAATATTCGTCATCAGATTAAGACTTATCTGATAACAGTATTATCAAGGGACACCTTGATGCAAAGGTTATGGAATGGGAACAACGGCTTACTTATAAACTTACAAAATATTTATTTACAGGGGGAGTTTAATAAGTGATATAAAGCTTTACATTTATAAATGTCCTAAGAGCTGCTAGTAATTACATTTTATAGTGTTATAAACCCTTTGTTAAAAGAATGAAGATTAAAACTTATTAAGAATATTAGATGTGCACATTAACGTTTCCTGTTGTATTAGATGTGCATATTAGATAGACATTGCAGTCAGTTTATCAATGAGGCCCACTTGAGATCTGCACAGGTTCATGGCTTCAATATTTTACAGATGTTGAGTTCCTGGTTGTGCAGCATGCCAGACTTGTGAAACAAACACCATAAGATATCTTCAGTAATGACCTTCATGTGTAGCATAGCAACCGTCTTACCAGTGGCGCTTTCATGGAATACAGATACATTCACCAAGCAGTCTGAAGCTTAATTGGGATAAAAATCAATCACTTGCTGCTTTAATTTAGAACTAAAAAAGACGTGCTCTAAAATGTTATTGAAGGTAATTAAAGAGTATTGGATGGATGAAAAATACCATTTGAAACCAGTTTTAATCTTAGTTTGGAACACTGTTCATTAGTGTCAATCTCTGCCATTATCATGATTACGCTGCACCATTTCAGGTGATGAAGTATATCAGTGGTATAAGTGTTATTGCAACAATGACTACATCGTAACAATTAAACAATTATATCTTCAGGAGTGAGACAGTGTTGGAGTACCGGTTAGTAAAAAAGAAAGGCATGCAGTCGACAGCCCATACTTTAAACATCTTTTAATATTTTACGCTGTTCCATTTCCACGTTGCTATTTTTGATTTAGGTTTGAACCAGTCATTATTAAATGTAGTACATTCTCCTCGAGTGTCGATTTCTAATAAAAGAAAGTCTCCAAAGCTGCATATTAGAACGTAGTGTGACCAGGAGTGACACGCCAGAGTGATTTGATTAAACAGATTGAACATACTCTCCAGAGTGTCTCCAGAGACATTACTGAAAAACGGCTGCGCAGAAATATGAAATCCTTTTGAATTTGTATGGAAAACTTTATTTGATAATAAAAATAGCATTCACAGACTTCTTTTGATAGCTACATATACATTGTAATCCATCTCAAGGAAAGAAGCTGGATAAGTCCACATCTACTTGTACTTAGACTAATGTTATGTATAGCTTCATGGGTCAAATAAAGCTATGAACAATGTAGTATTTATATATGCATAGTTTTATAAAAAAGATTGGCCCATATACATGTACTGCTTTTATCAACACAGAGACAGCATTATGTCCGGAGCACATTGCAAGAAATAATGCTTGAAGAACACAGACTGCATACAAGTGCTTTATAATACAAAGGCAGGCTAACCATCGAGAGAGATTCAAACCATCAAACAGTTTCTGATTGACCAAATACAGTCTTTCCTTTTAAAATGTCTTTACATACCTGATCCAGAGTAAATTAACATATTTCCCATAAATCATCAGGTCCATTTCAGAGATATAAACACAATATCACATTCCTCACTGCTGAGGTTTTTCATAAATTTCTCTTTTGTACAAGAAAAAGGCAACATTTTAATCCTTGACAGGTTCCTAATAGTTACACTGGAAAATTCTTTACAGGTGATGGCCAACAGGTTAACTTCTTAAATGTATTTCTTTTTTTTCTACTTTTTTGTTAATACAGTACCATGGCGACAACAGTGATCAAACAATGCATTTGTTGTGGTTTATCCAATATATTTTCGTTTTTTTTTAATGAAACATAAAACGGAGAATACACACAAACACATTATAAAGCAGCAGTCAGACTCCAGTGGCGTGACAGCATGGCTCAGCATGGCAGATTGGTCGTCTCCTGTACCGCGACTCCATATTTTACCAACACAAGAAACCACATCAGCTCTTTGTGTCAGGACCCAGGAGGTGGTCGGTGCGCAAATGTGGTTACCATGAGGACAGGGCTAACACTTACTGTGGGATTACAGTGCATGTTTCTTATCGATTTTTCTTGCTCAGACCTATCAGATAAAGTGGTTAAACTACGCTCAAATTTACACATGCATCTTGCACAGGGATAACATACACATTTGTGTCTTCATTTTTTTTGGGGCATATTTGAAAATTAATATTTTATGGCAGCTTCAAGCTGGTATTGTGGCAAAATTCAGACTCATATTAAGTAACCTTTTATATTTTTTGAGTAACAAATTTAGATAACTCTTATTTTCCGCAACAGAGAATCTACTAAAACGGTTTTGCCTGTATTTAAAAGTGAGTCAGAAACTAATCACAACATTGCTATTGATGTGTGTGTGTGTGTGTGTGTGTGTGTGTGTGTGTGTGTGTGTGTGTGTGTGTGTGTGTGTGTGTGTGTGTGTGTGTGTGTGTGTGTGTGTGTGTGTGTGTGTGTGTGTGTGTGTGTGTGTGTGTGTGTGTGTGTGTGTGTGTGTGTGTGTTTAGGCAAAGGAGGGTGAGCTGCCACACAACACAAGTAAGGGTACAGCATGCTTTTCCAGGTACAGTGTGCACTTCTACCTTGGTCCTCAAGAAATTGAGCTTGCTCAATACATGTGCCAAATTAAAAAATAAATAGTGAGCAAATGACACAGTCATATATTAATTATATAATTATCACTCTAGTTTCACCATAAGATCTTAAATTTAGATTTTTGCCTGAAGTCCAACGTGACTTTCACTTGTGAACCATCAGTGTTTTGTGCTATAGTTTGTTCAGTAAAGCAATTCAGGAATGGAACAGACATCTAAAAACAAGCTTAGTAGTTAGAAGATACCACAACTGGAAGCATGTTTCATACCTCTGAGGGAACAAATATTTAGATTCAGCAATGCCTACAAAAAGCAATATCACTGATTTTCATATGCAGGCACATACAATACCTTTATTATAGTACAACAACCTCTGTTATGTTCAAAATAACTATAACAATGACGAAACAACCAGTATGAACTGATAATAGGATTGTACTCCTGCTGTTTTATGAATCTCTGGGTAGGATCACAAGTAGTTGAGTTAATCAAATCATTCAAATAAATCGGTCAACCAAATGAAGCACAAGAGTTAGTATCCTCAGAAGTCCAATTCCAGTGTATGGTACATAGTTTGCACAGATAGAGGAGAGAGTGGCGAGGGGGGTCTCTGCTCTAGATGCTGAGGTCTTTGGGGGTTTCTTTGTACAGCCTTCTCTTGGGTTCAGGGAGCTGGTTTGGACTGCGGCTTACTGCGTTATTGTTATGGCCTGTGTTGTTGTAGGCAGCATTGTTGTGTGCAGCGTTGTTCTTCATCATGCCGTAGTAATCCTTCAGTCTGGGTGCTGCTGCATAGTTCAGCTCATCCCGGCTGTAGTTGCTGTCAGGGGAAGAGTCCCGCTCAACTCGGTATCGTCGCTCCGGTGTCCCGTTCATCGGATATCTCTCCTGCCTCCTCTCTGGCGAAGAGTCTCTCAGGAGGTTGCCGTTCTTTGTGGCTCTATCACATGTACGGCCCCTGGAAAGAGACAAGGAATCCCCGTTGTTGTTGGTCCGCTCTGGGGTTGTGGCCTCTCTGACTTGTCTAGGCTTCTGCGAGTCCTTGAGGAGCCTCCGCTCGTGGAACTTGCGTTCAGGGGTGGCTTCAAGGAACCCGCCATCATCATACTCCCTCTCAGGTGTACGGTCGCGAGGTGCTCGCTCTGCCCTGCGGTCCATTGACTTTGCCCGCCGACGATCAGGAGAAGCGGCACGCTTTGATGTTGGTGAGCGGTCAAGGGAACCGCGACGTTGCCGGGACCTCCCGTCCAAAGTAGAGCTGCTGTTTGAGAGCTCCCGCCCCTTCAGTTTCTGGGCAGCTGCAGCCTTTTTCCCCGAGCTGTCTTTCCTCAGAGTCTTCAGGAGTTTAGAGATGCCGCTCTCTGAATCGGACTTCTTGACTTTGCGGCCTCGGCTCTTCTTGTTGTCACTGCTACTGCTGTTACCGTCTTCTGGAGACTGCTGTCTGGGGGTACTTTGACTGTGATTGTTATTCCAGGTGTGATGATGGTGGGGGTTAAATTGCCGGCCTTGGTAGTCCATCTGATCTGACCCAGCCCTGTCCCTTGCTCGGCCACGCGCAGCCTCCTCCTGGCGTGATGGTTTGTGAAGGTCTGGTGGATAACTGGACTCCAATGAGGTGTGATATCGGCTGTTAGGCGGCAGCGTTCTCACTTCCGGAGTGTTTTGTGCCCCGGGTGCGGGAGGGTGCCCGTCACTGCTGCCGTCTGCAGGAGAGGAGAAAGGAAGAGGAGCTTGGTGACTAGAAATACATTATTAGAGGAAGGAGGTTGAGGAATACTTGTACATCAACAACATGTGACATTTATTGTATTCAGCAGACATGGCTTTCCTTGTTGGTTCATGTGTGCTCTCGCATTGACATGACAGAAAGTCAATGCAGAGATTTATGGATTTCATGCATACATGTGCTCTTCCATATACTCAGTATATATTCCGAGAAACAATCAGGCTAATTTAAATTGATCTATAGACATGAAATGCATTTTCATTCCGCTATAGGGCTGCGGAGACACAAGGTGATGTCAGCAACAACAGCAGGTGCAACACATCGGCAAGTGTGGGGCAGGGGTTATCAATGGCACAGCAGACACCTAGGAAATCATTCAAAACAAAAATGGTGAACAACTTGGTGTGCATCATCGGGGGGGAACAAACTCAAAAGCAAAAAAAGGAGTGTGTTGGTTGCAGGTCTGCCAAATTCGAGACGGGTTGCTATGGTAGCAGCATGTGAGGTGGCATTAAATTAGTCCCAGTAAATAAATAATCTGGTGTGGGGCTGGGGGAGGGTTTTCGTTTGCACAGATTTAAGTTAAATTAAGTTGAATTCAGGCATGACACGACATAAAGCATGCACACTATGTCAACACACCTGCGCGCAAACACACACAGAGTGGGATTCAGGTAGGGATGAGCTGGAAGGAAGGGTGGATAAAATCGAAAGGAAAAAGATGGCAGGGCGAGTGAGTTGGGACAGACTTTTGGCTACAAACCGTTGTCTGATTTTGGCCCATTAGGTAGAAACAGGGCTCTCCCATCTTGTCATTCCTCATTGTACCAACAGCGAGATGAGGAGCCATCATCGCTGGAGAGGAGGAAGAGCCCAGCAACAAGAGACAATCAGAGAGAAAGGAGGATATAGAGAGGAGAAAACAAATAAAACAGACAAGAGGCTGTTTTACAGTGCATCTTTATAGAGAGAAGAAGGGGTTTGTAGTGAAAGACAAAGAAACATTACTCTATTTACTGTATCACAAATCCATCTGAGAGAAGAAAAAGCATCAGAATATTAAACCCCAGAAAAGAATGCTGACAAACACAACAGTATGACTGAAACGGTGAGAGGAATAATCCATCAGCAGGGCATACAGCTCTATGGAGAGAATATTACTTTAGCTGTAAAACATCTCTACTACAGATACTACAGAGTATAAATCACTGAACAAGCTTTAGCTGCAGCCATTCCTGCATTGATCAATAACATTTGACAGCTCAATCTTGTACTATGACAGGCCACATTAAATCCATGGATCATAAAGTGTCTTTCTGTTAAATGTTTATCATATACAGTAATGCAATTCTTGAAAAAAAAAAAAAATAGTATTTGTGTGTGCACTCAGCAGATAAGAGGCTTTATTCTAGTCTGCAGGTGTGTACAGCTGGATAAATAATATGATTTCAATGCTTGCATTAGCAATGTTATTGACAGGAAGAGAAACACATTTCAACTGGTTAACCTACCATATTCAGGTACAGATCCATCTCCCCGTTTGAGGACGAGGCGTGCTCGCCGACCACCGTTCTTGATCAGTTCAATGGCACGTGAATGCTTCATGTTCTTTGTGCTCTCACCATTAATCTCCAGAATCTCATCTCCTACCTAAGAGGGAGAGGCCAAGTTATTGTCATAGCTATCTAATGTAGATTCATAGAAGAGAGAAACGGGGGGGGAAATAAACTAAGTAGTGACAAATACATGGTTTCATACCCTCATCTTTCCACATCTGACAGCAGCCCCATCCTCCGCCAGTCTCAACACATATAGGTCCATGCTGTACTCCCGTCCTCCTCTCAGGCTGAAGCCAAAACCTTTACTGTCCCGCTCAAGGTCAACAGAGTAGAACTCGGCATCCTATGAGACAGAAAAGGAGAGATAAGTCACAGGGGAGACTAGAGAGGGGTGACTAATCCATGTCGCACAAGGGAGTCAAAAGGTGAGTCCACACTTCAGGACTAATCAAGCCATGTCCCAAAAAAACTCACAAAATGTCAATGGCAGTACAACACCCTGGACTGCATGAATAATGAATGCCACATGAGACTGTGAGCAGAGTACAGATCACTAAGCAAGGGCATCACAAGGGCTGGGCCTAAACCTTACCATAGTCCTCAGAAGTTCCCTCATAAAAGAAGTGCGATCTCTTCCAAAATCAGTTGTATATACAATGAAACTACTCAGTCATTTGAGGAGAAGGATGGACAAGCCTGCTAATATCATGCAGGTAAAACATCCGAGATGTGAAGGGAACAATAAGCGTTGTAGAGATGTATTACTGGTCTGAATATGGTTATTTGTGTTTCTAGATGTAAAGACGAATAGTATTTAGGATGTGACATCCTAACTTAGACATCAATGAAATAAGAAATGTGTTTAAAATGTAAATAACCAGTATGATGCTAGAGGCACTGTGAGGGAAACTCAATTGAAAGAGGTGGAAGATCAACAATGAAACCTTTTGTATTATTAAGATGTCGGGGGCCTTAGTATTTCCTGTTTGTTGATTTATGCCCTTTTCATCTTCTGGTAAAACACTGGTTATTTATCTAGCTTTCTTCTGTTTACTGCTATATTGTGTTATGGTACCTGACTGATAGTTGGTAATGGAAGTGTAAAACCCAGACGATCATTAACTGTAGAGTGAAAACATCTATTCTTACCTGTGTTGCCTGAGTTTGTATGGGCGGAGGAGGAGGAGCTCCTTTCGACTTCGAGTTATTCCTTTTGAAAAAGAGAAGCTCATATGAATATACATTGTCCTGTATAAGATAGTACGTTCAACAAAGACATTTACAAAAATGGATGCATCGTCACATACCTGGACTCTGTGGTCTGTTGAGGTGTGTGTGTGGTGGTGATAGTAGCTATCTTCTCAGCATTAGTCAGCAGAGAAGCATTGGAAGATTCTGCAAAGAAACACGCACAAATTAAAGAAAGAAACATTTGAACTAAAATGAAGTGACTGCTTTTGTTAAATGCATTTGCCCCACAGCTGTATTTTCAAAAGACACTCTGGAAAACAAAATGTTACTGTTCAGAAGAGTCCACTGAACCGCCCACAGGCTACTCTCTTCAGCCTGATGCTAACTGCCTGTGATGTTGTCATATTTGCTCATGGACAGCACTGGCCCCCACTTCATGGAAGAAAAACAGCAGCAGATGGGGGGGGGGGGGGGGGGAAAGACCTTTAAGACTTCCTTTCAGCGTCATTTTGTTTAAAAGAAGCAAAGAAAAAATAACTGTCTCTTCTTGCCTTTTTACAGTTACATGTGTGTGGCAGTCTCCAGCAAGAAGACTGCCACACATTAGTATCCACTGACATTGGCAGGAGTACAGCTCTGACTATGTTTAGCAAGAATCTCAGCGGGACACATTTGTTTCAGATCACGCTCTCCTCATTACTCCTAGAAAATATGACTTCCTCAGGGCCACCTCGCGTTCTCTTTGAGGGGAACATTTTGCTGTAGCCACACATCGTTCTTGATATTTCGAATGAGAATCTTTCACATTTTACTTGGCCATACCATGTTTTTCGACTAGGATACATCGCATCCTGCATGAGCACACATAAGCAGGTTAGTGAACATGTGTGCGGGGGAGTTTGTTCACACGTCTCACACTCCGGTCTTAATTGAGCTTCATTTTGTTTGTCTGTGGAGGATATTACAGTCAGCGCCTCTCAAGTGTTTTCAATGGTTGAACAGTGGCTAAGCCAGTAACAAGCACCCTGACCCTTGTTACAGCACTAAACATTCACCCAAAATATGGAGCTTACGGTTGCTGATACTGATATTATGCAGTTCTATTTACTCTCCTAAGCTAAATATATTGATGTATACAGGAAGCCCTTGATGATGTATGAGCAGTGCTTGAGTCCTTTCATACTGACAAAATATTGCACCAGTATGGTCAATAATATAGAAAGCATAAATATAGAGAAGACTTGTAGACGTGCTTTAGTTGTTTCTGGGGGCAAATTCACCTTCCTCCTACTCAATGACTCACTCTCCCAGATACCAGGGTTCACACCCTGATGAAAAGTGCTCTTGCCTGTGAAAAGCAGCGATGCCCTTTCCTTCCCACTACTTCCATGAATAAGTCACATCATGCTGAATTATGAAACAGACATGTGAGGCTAGAAGCCAAAAGCCTTACCATCACCCGGAATGATCCTGAGCGACACTGTGTTTCCAGCTTCCTTGATCAGGTTGACAATGTCCGAGTGTGACTTGTTGGTGATGGAGCAGCAGTTCACAGCCAATATTCGGTCCCCGACTTTCAGCTTCCCACAGCGGTCTGCCGGGCTCCCCTCGATTATGCGTCCTATTTTGTGGGGCATGGCCACACAAGCATTTCCAGCTTTTATGTAAACATGGATGTTTGTTTGCGTGTAAGTTGTGTGTGTTAGAAAAAGTGTGTGATGATGATTTGATTGATTTGTGTTGATTGGTTGTATCGATTTCAGGAAAAGGAAAAGAGAGAAAGAAAACAAGGAGAAAGAGACAAACAGAAAAAGTTAATTATCCAAATCACCATGTTCCAATTCAGTCTGAGAAAACATGTAGAATCAGTGCACATGAAACAAACTATTCCATAGAATTGTGTGTCAAATACAAAATTCATTGGCTCAGTGGGAAAATTCAGGATCTCTCCTCTGGCCATATTATCTGACGTATAAATCAATGGGCTGTTTATCGTAATTCAACTGCCTCGGTCCATGGTGGCTAAAGTTCGACAGCCTATCAATACACTGGTCACAGCATCATGACTACACCTCCTCACCAGGGATCAATAAGCACACAATTGCTTCTGCAGGGTGAGCTGTTTGGGTTATTGAGCTGTGGCTTCTTAACCAGCTCCAAAAAATTATGAAGATTCCTAAGGATAACACTCTGACACACTGTACAGCCTATAGCTCACATATGGTGCTAGTCATGTGGCCAACGGCAAGAAATAGATCTGCACCTGAGTGACGGTGTTCAATACTGCACATCTTGTTTACACAAGCTCTGAACAGTCCCTGAGGATCTCCAGTCCTTCTCTCAATCCCTTTATGTCAGCTCCTCCCTGCTCTCCCCTCTTCCACCCAGAGTCTTTGAATCATCCACATTTATTACATCCCCGCAGCTACCCTCCCCTCAGTCTTGATTGAGAAATGTGTTTGTATCCTGTCACTCTATCTAAATAATGAGATGTGGGACATTGCAGGGTGTGGCAAGTAGCCAGGATTTAATGCTCAATCTGCTAATCACAACCCCAACCCCAGGTCATAGCAGGAAGGGATGAGATGGGGGGGGATGGGCCCTGCTGAACTGGATGAAAAATAGTTTTTGTATTGATGATGTAGTGGAGATTGAACCAGTTGAAACAACTGTGTTCATCTTGAGATTCATGATGGAAGAATCATCAGAGCCATGTTGTGTTTTTTTTAGTAATACACATTCCTCTGTCAGATTTCAGCTTGTGTTCAACATGGTATGAATCCATTAGGAGAGTGTGCGAAGGATGCTATAGAGCGATCCAAGACAAGCACATGAAAGCCCCTAAATCCATTCATCTCGTCCTCCCAAGAGAAATAGTGATGGAGCATGGGAGTGCAGTGAAATAAGAGCAAAAACTGGAATCTCATAAGGACTAGAAGACGTTTAGACAAGGTTGTTGACTTGCACTCTCTCTGGTGTCTCTATAAATAACACATTAATTCTTGCATTTTGCAGAATAACACCATTAGCTCATGGGATCAATGAATTTTCTCTGGGCAAGTCAGTGTTGCTAACGTCTCATCCATTCTTGCGATTTGCTTCTGACACACCACAGTCCATCATCATAATGGCTTACTAGACAAGGCCATGACATTGCCATTGGACCTTCATCATTCAGAGGTTAATACCAAATTTGTTTGAGGAGGACATCTACAATTCCTCATCAACTCCTGACCAGCTTTATTTCTGTTGTTTCATTGTGACGCGTAAATGCTATAGACAGCTATGGAGTGTGCTGAGTAGACTTCAATTACATGCTGAATGATTTGGTGAGGGCAGCTGTGGGGCATGAGTCTGTGATGATGATGTTTGTGATAAAGCTGCAGCCGGCCCAAACCTGAGGGAGTGTGTTCCGCACAGGAGGAGATTTCTTCATCCCTAAGCTCATCATAGTAGGTTTGTGACCTCGGTCTGTGGCATTAACCTCACTCCTGTCACATGCCAGTTGCCTGCTATTAATTAATTGGAGGACTTTTTTTTCATATATTGTGGTTCTGCCACGAGATGGCATCAGTCATTTCACTCAGTGGTTCATGTACTTGTGGACATGGCTCTTTTCTGTAGCTTTGCATAAGGCTGTTCATGCACTGACTCAATTTCTAGTTCAGGATATCTGCATGTCTAAAGGCTCAGAAGGCATTGAATTTGGTTTCATGTGAGATGGGAAAACATCTTAAATTGAATTAGAGTGAAATCTAATTTTTAAGACTTATCTATTGTATCACACCTGTCATAACCTATAATGTTATTCGTGTTTTGGTATCTGATTGTCAGGACACATTACCACCTATAAAGTATAAGTGTGATTTTTCGAAAGCGCATTCTCACTCTAGTACAGTTTTTACATTTGAAATTAATAATCTGTCATTTTAAATGGATTTCTGATTTGATTAATTAATGTGGCGTTATTTATTCACTTGTAATTATAAACTGCATGGAAGTACTGAACAGACTATGCACATTATTTTGGCACACTCTGCAAAACACTACAGAGCTATAGTTTAAAAACTTTAAAGTTTGTAAGTATTTTTATTATTGCTATTAAACCCTAAGGAATAGTGCTGTGTGTTGTTTCTGCATGCTGCTCACAGCCTGAGAGTTAATTTATCACAGACAAAAATAAGGATCTTCAGAAAAACTCCTAACTTGAATCTTTTCACGTAACGTGCACCAATACAGATAACAAATGCCCAAACAATCTAACCGTTGATTAAAGTCTAAATTTTCAGGCTATAGTAAACAAAATAAATTAGAATGTCAAACTAAATTCAGGTCCCTTTCAATCTCAATTAGCTCCCGCTCAGCCTGTCTCACTTACCGAAGGTGGTGCCGGCGTCGGGCCGGGAAACAGACGACACAATGACAAAACCGAAGCCCTCGTTCTCTCCGCGCTGGATCTCCACGTCATACGGCTGCAGGGAGGCAGGTACCACCGCACTCCCGCTGCCACCTCCGCCGCCGCTGCCTATGCCGCTGGTAGAACCACTGCCAGAGCTGACAGTGTTGAGAGAGTTCTGGCTCCCCTGGGGGGTCCGCTTGCCCTCTGTCAGGCTGGGTGCTTGGGTGCTGCTGTGGTGGGAGGAGGCTGGCGACGGGGGAACGTCACCTTCTCCTTTTGACACTGGGGAGGAGGAGGAAGAAATCCAACTAGTTAGAAAAGTATTACTTTAATACTTCATTATCGTATTTATGTCAGAAACCTTGACAAGTTTGAGGAGGCAGTGTCTTTATGTTAATATAATATGCATATACCCTTGCATGCCAAAGGTATGATTACACATGCACACGTTTCATGTTAAACTCTTATCACCTCCGTATCCCTGTGACTTGCGCCTGACAGTGAGGTTTACATGGCCTTGTTTGGCGGCTTGCTGCATCAGCTGCACCACAAGCTGGTGAGACTTGCCCACCACCGCCGTGCCGTCCACACAGATGAGCTCGTCACCCGACCGAAGGCGCCCGTCCTCATCTGCTGCCCCGTACTTCACTATGTGCCCTATGTAGATCTGGAAGAGGAAGACACACGCAATGTGAGTGTGATGTGATGGACTTCTTAGTTTTGTTGAATAACAACGTACTTCTTATTGTCTATAAGATGAATAGGGTCACTCTACGTTTAAACAAATATCTAAGATTAGATGGGAGAACATATTAAGAGAAGAATCACTACAAAATTTGGGTCATGCGTCAAAAAATGATATCCTCTGATGAATTGTTCTGTAAATTTATAAATTTCATCTACCCGTATACCACATTAAGCCTTAATATGCTGTTTTGAAAGGGTGGCGTGAATCCAGGAACTCTTATAATTATGGTCCCTGGCTAATTAAGAGTCATTCAACTGCAGTTACTTCAATTGATTTGTTGTGACTTATCTTCTGATTTTAAATGGATAAGTTAAATCTAACAGCATTTCAGAGCCTACTGTTGCATTTCTTCAAGGTACTTGTAGCTGACATTCAGAGAATCCAAGAAGGCCAATGCAGCCTGTTGGGACCATGGAGAAGCCTGTATGCTTTAGGCATTGTGTGGGCGTGAACTCAGGCTCTGAC
The DNA here is from genome assembly GCF_036324505.1 of Eleginops maclovinus. Lineage (NCBI taxonomy): Eukaryota > Metazoa > Chordata > Actinopteri > Perciformes > Eleginopidae > Eleginops > Eleginops maclovinus. The sequence goes on along the minus strand of NC_086349.1, from coordinate 18,752,547 downwards.
AGAAACAAGCGCACAACTACCATGCAACTCCTTTTGGCACTAACAACAAGTACTAACTCCTGTGGGGTAGACTTGCAGCCTGCTGCCATTTTATTTCCCTCTCTTCCTCAATATATGCCTTCCTGTTTCCTTAGTTGCTCCTTTTAAGACAAATGTATGACACACAACCAGAGGGATTGTTGGTAAGGCCTTTGCTTCTCCTAACAAGCTGTCTGTATGATCCTCAAGAGACCAAGCTCCAGTAAGACAGAGTGACAGGACTTTGTGCTGCTGTGGTTTAAAGGCAGACTCAACATACAAAAAGGAAGAATAGAAAACCAACGAAGCAGGGAAATGGGAAGCATACAAATAAAAACAAAATATCTATTCATAATTATCAGCAATATTGAGGATGGGATGCATGAGTGTGTGTACATTTAAATATTTTGAATCATCACCTCTTGTGATAAAGCATTAAAGTGGAGGAATACTTACAGGCTCTCCGGGCTCATTTCCTCCCAGGATACGGAAGCCGAAGCCTGTATCTTTCCGCCAAAGGAAAATGTCCTGCTCCTGGCAATCTGGCACTGAAACACACAAGACAAACAGTTAGGGGACTCCATGGAGACAACCACCAAATCTGCCAAAGACCCGCTGGTTCCGCTCAGCGTTGACTGATTAGCATCTATGTAGGCTGATCACTCCATCACTGATGCTTGTTGCTCTGAATCAATATGTTTTGCCTCTCATTTTGTGTCCTTATAACAAATTCACATCCAGTTGTGTTATTGCTGATCAAAAAAGTGTTTGTTTTTCCATTAGCATCAGAATGAGAGCAGGCAGGGTCAACAGCTGCTCCCTACCTCGCCTCAACACAACAGATAATGCTCCTTCTGCTCGCGTTTATAGACCCCAAACTAGGCTGCAAAGTCTCATGCTGTGAACTCGTAATACTCATGACCTGCAGTCTGAAAATGCCCTCAAAAGCGATCCCTATTATTATCCCCAATTTATAACTGAACCTGTCTTACACACATGGATATGTAGCTTCACAATTTCTCTCCTTCTCACAATCAAAGTGCGCATACATGCATAACCCCTTAATGCATTTGCATCTCACTGTGGACAGAGCAGACTGTGGAGGAGGACATAGGCAATTTGGTATCTGTCTGTTCAACCCACAGGGACAGTCGGCACAGGAGGCACCGACCGTTTCTCCCTGCTGTCGACACGGCTGCCACGCAAGGCCATAGAGAATGCATTAGCTTCATCTCTCCACTTCCCCTGAAAACTGTGTTTGGATTTAACTGCTACATTTAAACAAACGTACAGTACAGTAAATAACCCTCAACTTTCCAGTGACTATTAATTAGTGACCCAACTGACAGTGCAAGGTACAGCTGTCAGATCAAAATGAAGCACCCAAGGGAAGCAGAATTCTCCAAAGCTCACCTTTCAGTCACATTGTCCTGGCACTGAAATATTACTTTCATTTGCACTCAATGGATGCATTAAAAATCACCAACTCACTAATGCACTTGTATGTGGCAGCATGCACATTGAAATAACAGATGGTGAATTTGAGCCTCTTTGTAATTCTTTGTCTCTTTCTCCCTTTCTTGTTTCACAGTGTCTCCCCCGCCGACTCAGAAAGGGGCTGCAGCTCCTTCAGGGGTTATCAAACAGATACACCAATCAACCGCAGCTTAAAGCAGCCCGCTGTGGGCCCAGTTAATATTTAATCAGCAGCAGTCCTAGATTCTACAGGCAGCCATGATTGTTAACCAACACTGCAAAGTGACGGCAACAATCACGATGTGCGACACCTGCCACAGACACAAAGATATCTTTAGTTTTTTTAATATGTATATCACATCCTATACAGACCTTGTATCCCTTTTTTTTTAAATATCACTACAGGTTCAAGTACAGGAGATCTGAAAGATGTAATTCAGAACAGTCGTTGAACCCGTTATTTTGGAAGATCCTTCCTCTTTCTCCCACGATCTTCTCTCAGAAGAGAAAATAAGTGGTTTGATACCCTTACAGTGTTTCCCTATGAATAATGCAGCAGTAGGCCATGACTGCAAATGATATTGAGGAGTCTTACAGAGAGGCTGCCTACTTTCTAGCGTTCCAGTTTTGGATATTCTGTTTTCTAGTGACTAAAAAGGGCACAACACACGCTGTTCCGCTGCTGAAGGTGTAAATGTGGTCTGTTTTTTAATGTGCGTCTTGTCACTTTACTCGTTTTTTTTACTTGACGATTATTTTCAGTCGAGAGAAAGTGCGACACACTTACAAGCACTACAAGGACACTTTTCTCTTGGAGGCACCTTTTGTCACACAGTTGTGACTTAGTAAGCACACAGTTGTTTAGTAAAGGACACACAAAGGCAGAGATGTGCCCTGTGGTGGTAACACTGTATGCAGCTGTGATTCTCTTAGTCTGTGCGACTTCTCTACAATTCAAAGAAACTGATTTATTTAGCACTCTAAGCACAACCACCTCAATTATTGTCTTTTCAATCTTTTAAAATCCAAAAGGTCCATCCAATCAGTGGACATTATAATCTTTAAAAAATGTCCTCATAGCAGTTGTCTGTTTAATCATATTTTCATGACCTCCAGATCCAATCTGATAATCATACAGTAACCCTTAACAGCGCTTAACTCAAAGTCATTACAAAAAATTGCTTGAATAAGAATAGTAAAGATGAAACAAATTGAAAAAGGAAAGGAATAAATCGACATTTTGACCATCGTAGAGAGTTAGATAAGACGAACAATACCAATTCATTGTATAGCTGCTGAGGAAACAGGAGAAACAAGCTTAGTCCGAGGAAAACAAAACCCTCCCACCAGCAGCTTTAAAGCCAGAAACAGTCTGCACCAACAGTCCTGTTATGACAGATTGTGTTTTTTAACAAAGTCTGGTTGGCAGACAGTAAATTAAGGCAGAGCCAGAATATCAGTTTTCCTCCGGTTTCACTTTTTATGCTAAGTTAAGCTAACCTGCTGTTGGCTGTAGTGTTCATATTTACAGTTCAAATACGATAGTTATCTACCTTCTTATCCAACTCTTTGGCAAAAGTTCCTTTAAGTCCTTACATAAAAGCACACCTTGAGAGAAAGTGTATGGTATTAGCCTCAGCTCTTTAGGCGGGTAATTACACAATGATAGCTTTTTAAAGCGTTTTTGTCTTGAATCTAAGCCCTTTAACATCTCCTGCCAGTTAATCTCTGGCCATATTCACACTTATAGAAGGTTAAAAGGTCTGTAATGTCGCTACAGGATAAACTTCGCTGAGCGTTTAAACTACAAAGTCAGCAAACCTTCGCATTTCTAAAATCAGAATTGGATTCTACTCACGTCGGCTCTCGTACATGCTCCTGGACTGCGCCCAGATTTTAAAGGGGTCTGGCTTCTTCTGGAGGGTGAGGGTGCCATCTGCTGGGTCCTGAGGGGGCAGGCCTGGCAGAGGCTGGGTAGGGGCCGCTGGAGTGGGAGCCACAGCCTCACTGGGCATGGCAGAGGGTGGGTGGCCTGGAGAATCGGTGTGGGCGCTGCGATGGCTGCACACACTGTGCTGGGAGCTGCTCTGGCTGTCTTTCCTCTCTAACTGGTGCTGGGTGGACAGAAAACAGAGTGAGAGGTGTATGTGTGTGAGGTTCGGGGGTGGATGTATGCAGAAATGGAGGTAGAGGGCAGGAAGAGGAGAAAAGAATTGAGAGGGAGAAGTGAGTCAGTGACAAGGGCGAGATATAAAGGGGAAGGAGATGAGTGAGAAAAGTGTTGATGGAGGACAAAGAGAAAGAAAAGCATCCAAGGTCAGCTTTTTTACACATTGCAGTAGAATTTCTCTCACTGTTGGAGGGAGGAGAAATGACTTGGTTGGTTTCCATGGTTGCGAGACAAAGACAGATTTAAATGTTTAGGAATTTCAATTCACAAAGAAGACAAGTTTTGTGAATCAAACTATTCTTTGTCTGTTGCAAGTCTTATAAGCAAGGTTGGTTTTGAAACAATTGTATGTATTAAAAATAAATGGCTGCTAAGGAGATGGAATAAAACATTTAAAACGTTTTAAAGATTACAATATTCAGTTTTAATTTAGCATATTTTGCTGCATTTACACTGATATTGACTTTTCGTGTAAAATACAGCCTTATACAGTGGAGTTACCCACCAAGAGTTTAACCTGAGTAAATATAAATGTAATTTCCTGCATTTTGGCGTCAAATGAGCCTTCAGATCTTTTATTCAAACTGGAATTACTGATTAGAAGCCACGCTGCCAACACAAAGCCTCTTGTGTTTTTTTTTTCACATTGCTGTTTTTTGTCTAAAACCAGCTTAGACAAAATATAAAGTAGCACTATTTTTAGGGGCCTGCTGTTGTGGTTGAAGACACCCTAGTGTTTTGGTAATCTTTGCATTGTGATTCTGCAACCAGAGAATAAACATATCACCACATTATTACTTGCAGATGCAAACAAAAGACTTTAGAGCTTTATGAAAAATGAGCCTTACTTGGAAAATGCAATTACTGACAAGCTCCAATATGACAACTGTATCATTTTTGATCTGGTATGAATAATAAACCTGTGCATGAAATGGTGGAGAAGTCATGGCACAGTCTCTCACTCATCACACTGTATGCGAAGCAGGGTCAAATATTCCAGTAATGCCTCTTAATGAGGACAACAGCCATGCTAAATTGAGTCCTCATCTGATCTGGTGACTTCCTAATGGGTTGAGACAGTAAAGTCTCTCTTGCATATGGAAATTTACTGTGAGCATTTATTTAGAATCTGAACTGGAGGCAAAATGGTTGTTCTGGGCTGACACGAAGTCGCATGCAGCGTGACATTTCCCTGACATAACACAGAGAGGGGAAAACTGGCTTTTTTCTCGGTGGGCTAATCCAAAGTGACAGCCAGGCAGTGCCATTATTGGATCCACTCGACCCTCTTACTGCACCCACCCTCCCTCCATCCTCCATCCCCCGTGACATGTGACCTGAATAGGTAACACCCCTCCAATTGACTGATACAATGTCTAAATAATCATAATGCTATTATCCAGCCAGATAAGGGGGCTTTTCATGTCGATCAAGAGGTGTGTACAAGGTTTTCTTCTACTCAAGTTGTGGGAATTGAACCCATCGCTGACCTTTGCTTAGTCTGTCCAGAGAAAACGACCTTTTACTATAACTCGGTGGCTCTCCAGGGGTGAATTAGGGTGACGGTAATTTAAAGCTGCACTGGCGTCTCTTCTGAGCTTGTATTGATTTTTTTCATCAGGTTGAGATGAGTCGTAAAAACCAGGAGGCGTGTGCACTTTAAACTCCTGAATAACTGCACTGTCCCTTAACAGACCCTGGAGCTGCTCACAGAACTGGTCTTCTCCGTCCTCTCTTATCCGTCACAACTATGGTCACATTGCAATATGTTGCAATTTCTCCTCCAGATTCCCCAATCTCCCTCTGCTTTGCTTCCAGCTCACTCTGCCGTCATTGCCCCCTTCTCCCTGTCCGTTGGTCTCAGTGCATCCTCCGTATCTGTGGGCTATCGCAGTGATTCACTATTGTGGGACACACCATATACCCACAGGTCTCTGCCCCCCCCCCCCACTCATCCTCAACCTTTTTCCTGTCTTTGCCTCATGCCTCCCTCCCATCTTCCCTCAGCTGTGGCTGTCTGCCCTCCAAAACAGCTGGTCACTTCTACACTGTTCAGCCTAGGCTATGCCTAATCAGTCACAGGATGGCAGCGTGGTAGGATAGGGGGGATGTAAAGAGAAGATAATGACAACAGAGAGGCAAGAAGATGAAAACAATACAAGAATGCATACAAAGTGACATATAGAAAGCATATAGAGTAAAGAGTAAGAAATCAAATATGTCTTTTGTTCTTTAAATAGAACTCCTTTCACTCAGTAGATATGACATGCGCAAACACATACACAAAAGAAGATTATAGTACTTACCACCAGCTTTGGACTCCTCTTGGGTGGCACCACTCCTGCAAAACATCGGCAGAGAGACAGAGAGAGCATGAATGACCAGTGGTGCTCTTCCCTTCTCCCGTGTGATTAAAAAAAAAAAATCTCCAGAACAAACAGATGGACCCTGGTTCCTGCTGCAGAGCAGAGCACAACTGGCCCCGGCTAGCTCTCCTCCTCCTCTTTGTTGCTTTTTCTCTCTGAGCAACACACTGCGCTAGGCTGCTCGCTAATCTAAGTGATCTCCTCCCCCTGTGCTGTATCCCGCTCCACTCTGCGCTCTCACCCGTGCTATTAGAAGAGGAGCAGCTGATCTATCTGCATTAGACAGGCTGACTTATGCTGCAGCAGCCCTCAATTGCTGGTCAAAGCTACAGGTCTCCACAAGCATCAACAGATCCACGCCCCCACAGCCTCCATCCAGTCTACTTCCCAGGTGTCTCCCACACGAGTTCTCCAGCAGAATCTCAACTATTACTCACTGACAAGAAGCTCAGCAGCTTCAGCATCGTATCAAAGGAAAGCATGAGCTTCTGCCTTATTATGCACATCTTCTGAGGAACTAGAGAGCTGTTTCCTCTCTTCTCCACTCCCCTTCTTTGCTCAAGGCTTACATTGAGAAGCTGAACTTCTCTCTCTGCCTTTTTTTTTTTCTTTTTCCCTCCCCCTCCTCTTCTTTCGTGCACCAGGACTCTCTCTCACTCTTATCTCTCTCTATCTCTCTATCTTCTTTATACCAGTTAACATACTGTAGAGTCACCAAGAAGATCAATCTCATTTGTGCTAATGAAATATTAATACTTTGAGCCAGTTGTCAGGGGAGAGGATTTACAGCATACAAGTGTAAGGAATCACACACTTCCAATTAAACAGGGGTTCCTCTCACATCCATCACAGCCCAAAACTGACTTCAACATGTAGGTTCCTCTAATCGAAACATAACACACGCCTATATCGTCTCCACCTGATCGCAACACACTGACAGTATGCACTACCTTCCAAGAAAACTAATTTCCCTTCCCGATGCTCTATATCCTGACACTTACTACACCAAAGTATGTTGAGACAAAAATAGACAAATGAATGCACGAACGACATTGGGACAAAGAGTTGCTGTTGCCAAGGCAATCAAGTAGTTCTACATGCAGTGTCAGACGTCTACTTTGTTAAATACGAGGTGTGAAGAGCAGGGGCACACATATTAAAACATATTCATTCCTGCATCATCTGACACCAAACACGCACAGAGAAAACCCTACTGGAAGTATTGATGGAGCGACATTAACACATGCAACAACATGCAAGGATCCATCTTAGGCTCTTTCTGCTGCATTGGCAAAAAATCATTAAATGTTAAAACTCTCTGTTGCTGCAAAGCCCCTCTCTCTACACAATTCATAATTTATCCTCCCTATTTTCCCTCCCTCCCTCTCTCTCTCTCTCTCTCCCTTAGATTATGGGGTGCCAGTTACTAGTGGAAGTGGAACATCTCAGCAGCTGACGTGCTGATGAGTGTTTACATTTGATCCAGATAGGACACTATAACTGGCACTTTTGTACTTTGCATAATACCTGCACAAATGTCTAGCCACTTTTCTGCATTTTAAACTACTAACTACTAACTTTTTCTTATTTGACCGTTTACCTCTTTAAGGAATGTCTGTTTTAAACTATTATTATTTATTTAGATTCCAGTAATTTGCACAGTGACAGACAGAATGATGGCCCCCTTTTAATTTCACTGTATGTAAAATGTTCTTTTTGCAAATGTGATCAATAAAACTTTGAACTTGAACACACACAAAGGTAATAACTCTTTCACAGCAGCTTATAATACAAGAAGCCCTGGACTACACAATGCCTTTCATTTTGAAACAACCTCAGAAAGTCTTCAAATTGGCACTGAGGTCAACATAATTAGCATTAAACATATATAAATTGAACTTAACTGGACCATATGGTTCATAAATGTGCGCATGGAACTGAAGGGGAATAAAGATTTTTGAACTGACGTAGCTTGACCCTAAGTCTGCATCCACTGGAACATCTGATTTACATGCCGCTAGACGTGAACGCATCCTTATGCATGATGCAGTTTTTAAATTTGCTTAAGTTTCCCCGGCATTGTGAGGCGGATGCATATGTGTGGGGCTGAATGTAACATTTATGAGATGCTGATGCTCAGTGAAAGAAATATGGGAATTGCATGTTCCTGCACACACGCAACGGTGTAAAAGCATCCATGAATGCATGCATGCCATACATATGTAGTAAAAAGCACAGGCAGGTATAGAAGAAGGTGAGCATTTATTTATGCACGGAGCACAGGCATCGGTAAGCATGAATGCACGCACATAGCATTTACATTGTGGGACGTAATCCTCATATTTTTCGAGCTTCTGAATGAGAGAAAAGCTCTGCTCAATACCCCACAACAAAAATGCTTTTCCATTTATGACTTGATTACTGAGGATGCAACACCGGTTCAAAAGGACTGATTTTTTTTATTACTGAGGAAACTCTACCAGACAGACTGTGTCCATTATCATTCAAATGAGAGAGGAAGTAGACAAAGTGAAAACGAGTGTCGTGAGTTGTTTTGTGACCCAATCTGGCTGGGGCGGCAGTGGTTCAGTCAGTAGGGACTTGGTCGCCGGTTCACGTCCCGATTGGACCAAAAAAAATATGGAGTGAGCTGGTAGCTGGAGAGGTGCCAGTTCTCCTCCTAGGCCACTGCCGAGGTGCCCTTGAGCAAGGCACCTAACCTCTATCTGCTCCCTTGGCGCCGGGTACCTGGCTGCCTCTCTGCTCTGCCACCTCTCCTCGGCATGTGGTTGTGTGTGCATGTATTTCCTCTGTGTTTGTGCATGTATATCCTCTGTGTGTTTAATGTGTGTCAACACAACAGAGTAGAGAAAGCAATTTCCCTGTAAGGGATTAATAAAAGTATGTCTTCTTCTTCTTCTTCATTTTTCTTAGCATCAGTGTGGAGGGGGCTGCTTCCTGTACTTCTTTTACAGTAGACAGGATATTGTTACTAGCTGAGTAACAAAAACATATGCTAATAAAGGAATGATTGAACAGCACTCCAAGTCAGGCAGCTCTGATGTAGAGCCTCAAAGACAGGTTTATATTATCAATCGGCAATATGAGCACATGCCAAGTAGTGTGTATGCTCAAACGTTTTATGATTTGTGCCACAAGCTCAACTTTTTAACAAATTACTATACTGACAATTTGATGACATACTATGGTGATATTTTTGATAGCATGCCATTACTTTTTTATGGCATACTATACTTTGGCTTTACATGTTTTTTCTTAATGCTATTGGCGTTTATTATTGACCTTTTTATGGCACATGACATACTATACTATGCCTTATTTTGACTGCCTGGTATTATTCACTCAGTGTTAAAGGTCCCCTATTATGCAAAATGCACTTTTTTCATGTCTTTTATACATAAATGTGTCCCCGGTGTGTAAGGAGACTCACAAAGTGTCAGAAAATACAACCCTCTCTCTTTTCGTCTTTACCCACATCTCTAAAAAAAAAGGGGTACAAACGAGCTGTTCCGGATTTGCTGCCGATATGACGCCATATTGGAAATGTGGGCTGGCTTTACGCTGAACTCCGGGCAACGTCCCACCCACGTGACACGTCCCACCTATCGTCCACAATACACAGTCGCGAGCTGAATCCCCTCCGCAGCACCTCTGTGTCTCTGTGCAGGATGTCTACAGGAGGGACTTAGAGTTGTTGTTTATGTAATACATATATTGTCACTGTTCTAGAAGTAAACACTGAGAAGTGTTTCAGAAATAATGCTTGATGTGGTTTGGAACATAATATGACTTTTAATCACGGCAGCGTTTACTGAGTTTCTCCGTTAGAAACTTCTCTGTTCAGAGAGAGATCATGATGCTCCAAAGGGGCGTGGCCAGCTTCAGCTCAGCTCAAATTTACAGCAACAGTCAGAATCAGCACTTTCGAAAACGGGGCTGAAATAGAGGGATAGCGGACATGCTAAAATGCATGATCTGTTTGGTATTTTCAGCAAAACACGTCATGACATGTTTTTTTTATATATATTTGAGACCTATAATATATGCCATATGCCAATAGGAGACCTTCAACATTTCCTGATTTCAGTATTTGCGGGGAACATTATTTAGTGGAGATGTTTGGTAACTTGCTATAGTGGAATGTGAGGAAAATGCTTAACTTATGAACCTACTCACACATTTCATATCTTTTGTTCTGCCTTTAAAACATGTCCTTGTCACTTAGATTGGTATTCGGAAACCACACATGCAATCACAAGCAACGAGAGAGCACACATTCACTAAAATACAGAAGAATGTGTGTTTCTGCATAGTTGAGTGGGTACAAATGTGTAAGTTTGTGTGTGTGTGTGTGTGTGTGTGTGGGGGGGTTCTTCTATCCTGTAGCAACACTGAAATAAGAGCTAGAGCTTTTCAGACTGAATCTGCAGCGCGTTGAAGGGCCATGTGTGTCATTACGCTGTTGAAGCTGTGGCCTTGGTGGTTCTATGAAGAGCCCACACAGAACTAGTGAATGGTCCTTCCACCGTGTTATCTATACTCTGTATGCATTGTTGTTTAAGCGTGTACAACATGAGTTATTTACTTTTTTGTGGAGTAAAACCTGTAAACATTTAGTCTTGCTTTACTTCCATCTATAAACACATCCTTTTTGTTCCTCCACTCTAAGTTATGTTGTCTCGCTCTTCCTCATTGTCTGTTAACATTATATTACATTCCTTCCCTTATTCCCCCCCCCCTTTTAATTTTCCCTCTTCTTTCTCTCCGTCTCTCAGGGGACAGGAGCGCTGTGCACGATTGTCATGGCAACAGCGGTGGGAAGACAAGATGGAGGACTCAAAGCTGGCCTGGCCTCCTTTACAGGAGAAGGTACTGTGTGTGAAAACACCAGATTTTATCTTTGAAATTGTTTTGGATTATGAACATTTCCTAAACTAGAAAAGCTTATGGTCATAATAGATGTTTTTAACTGGTCGATATTTGCACATACTACTGCTTGAAGTGTGTAATGAATGTATTGTTCCTTATACTATGTAGAATGTGTGTATTGCTGTAAACATTAAAGTATCACTTATAAAATACACAACGTTTTTACTTCTTCTTTTTAACAACTGTCACTTCACAGCCCTTGTAGCCTGTTCCATCAATAAACACAAATAACATGATGCCATTCTTCTCTCTTATAGCTGTTCAACGACCATGGAGAAATTAGAGAAACCATTTCTTGGGAAATCAAGAAACCAAAATGTGGCTCCGTTCGATTCTGATGTTGTGTTCTGCCGTCGCAGTGAGCATTAAGGTAACGGAAAGATGCACTACAGACTTCTGCAACAGCTCTGTGACAAAACATTATTTTGCTTGTGGAGCTTTAGAATTCGCTGTGCCTCTATCTGAGATTTGCCACAAGCATACTACTCTGACACTGTGGAGTTCATAGTGATGCTGCCTCCTGGGATAAACTGCTGAACTGGTGTAGTGTTGCAAGAGATGTTTTTGTCTCTTTGTCGTGCACATCTGATGATACATTTCGTCAAAGCTATAAGGATTTATAATCTTTTTGAATAAATGAAACTCCTGTGACACAACCGGAGCTACTGCAAGTTATCATACACAACATTAAAATACAACATTTGTTCTTCAAACATAAAATAACCTTTCCATTGCAAAACCATTGTGCGATGATGTGTTTGATTGACCTTGTGCTTTGTGCCCTCAAAATATGAGTCAGACAGCACATATTGATGAGTCACCGATAAACAGTTTAAAGCTGCTTCTCTTCCAGCTGAAGTCCACCTTGTGCCTCCTCCTCTTGTCCGCCTATATATTTTTTTTTTTATACCAATCCTCTCATACACGCTTCCGTGGCTGAACTTTCAGTGCTGTTCAGCAAATCTCACTCTCTCTCCCCTAATCCTCCTCCTCCACTTTCTCAAAACATGATCCCTGGCCTTCTTATATCTCATCCTCAGCTCTCTTTTCTTATCTGCCTTACCCTGCTCCTCTTAGCTTCCATAATTGTTGTTTGTGAATGATTATGTGCTAGCTGGTAGCGATCACTTGAAAGGTTAGCGCATTATTCTCAGACGGAGAGCCAAGCACACAAATCAGCCCCAAAACCATTATTATACTTTTGAGAAGGCTGCAACTAATAATTGTTTCTGTTGATTAATCTGTGATCTATGTTTTGAATTCATCACATTAGTTGTTTACTCTAGAAAATGCCCACGAGAAGTGAGCATAACCCAAGGTAGTGCCTTCAAGTTGCTTGTTTTTGTTGATGTAAAACCTAAATATATTACATATTCAACTATAATATAAAAGGGAGAAGAAGCAAATCCTCACATGCAAGAAGCTGGGACCAGGAAGGCGTTTTTACACTACGATTGGAAAGTTTATTGAATGTCGATGCATTTCACAATTCGCATGGAGGTGTTTGCATCCGTTTCAGATTGATCAAGGCATTTTGGCTTTTGCGATGAGTAAAGATGTAAAAAAGGTTTATTGGTTTGAATATATATATATATATATATATATATATATATATATATATATATATATATATATATATATATATATATATATATATATATGCAGTGTTACAGTATATTGGCTTTTTTTGTAAACTGATTGTATCCATAGTAGCGTATTAAGAAAATAATTTTTATTGAGCTTAGTATTGTTTTGCATTGCACCGTTTTATTATCTGCCCTACCTCTAACTATTGAACGGAAGTTAATTAATCTCAATACCAACCCCCTGGCTTCCTGTGTGGGTGTGCAGTTTCTGCGCCTCATCGCCTAGCGTCTCACCTGAGCTCATAATAATGACAGGCTGGTGTCAAAGCCTAATAGAGATGATCTACGCTGCTGTCAGGCGCCCTGCTTGCCCAAGTGACTGCCTGTAGCCTCCTGCCCAATTATCCTCTTCTTCATTTCCTCTCAGTCTTGCTCTTGGTCTCTTTGAACCTCTTTCTCTTAGCTCTGGTAGCAGGAATACTGCCCTGCAACCGTTTCAGTTTCTACCTCTCACATTCACAGGCCCATAATAATGCTGACATTTGACACAATACAGCAGGCCTATTCCAGCATCACTGCACAGGGTCAACTCATTAGAGGGCATAATTGATATGAGGTGCACATCCTGACCCACCACTAACAGAGATATGGGTCACCCAGCATGGCTGGTAATTCAACAACAATAAGGACTGGACACAAATGAGGGACCTCCAATGTCATTCAGTGTCTGTCTGGATACTTTACACTTCAGCAAACAATTTGTTTTGTTTTGACATTTTAATGGGAAAAACATTCATCTATGGATCATTCCAGGCTAAAAGTGCATCGTGTAGGAAAATTAATGATGTAGTGTCACTGTGAACAGGCTGAAAATCCAGAAAAAAGTAGCACCTAACATAAATAATCCACATAAATAACGTGCAAATACTTTAACATACATAAGAATGAACTTTATAAGTCAACTCAATACTTAATCATCTTCCATTTTCATGATCACATGCCATAAATTCCTTGCTTAATAATTTCCAGTACATTATTTTCAAAATAAAACGGGTCAAGAGCAAAAAAATAAACTGTGGCACCCAATATCAAAACATACGATAGCTTAACTGAATAGCGACAAAGTCTCTGAAGTCCAATTCAGCTGCATCCGTATTCATAACATAAACGAGTCCCTGACCTAATGTGCTCCCCCCCCCTCCCCTCTCATTCATCCATCTCGCCTCTCTACCCAGCCTCCCACTCCTTCCCACACTCATCTGCTCATCGACAGCAATGCAAACTCAGCCCATCGTCTCTTTGCCTCTTCTGGTTTCATCTCATCCAGTCCGATCACTTTCTACCTGCCACCCACTCTCCTCCTAACTTTTTCTCTCTGCCTTCGCATTATGACACTCTTTCCATGCCAGCTATTCAAGCTGTTGTCGGTCCAGCAGATTATTGTACATTATTTTCTGTGTTTCATTGCACTTCCTTTTATCAACTTCAGTACCTGCATCTAATTATCCAAATATTTGATGTTAAGATGTACTACATACCTCGTTGCACCAGCATGGTGACTTCACTCCCTCGGGGACATTTGCTGAGCAGGTCCACCACCTGATTGTGGCTCATATTCTGACGTTCCTCTTGTTGACCTCCATCAGAATATCCCCCTCCTTTAGACCCCGGCAACGTGGGTAGTCCACTATCTGCTTGACTCTCTGCCCTCCTCCCGTTAGGCTGTCTGCAATTGTGAAGCCGAATCCCTTGTCGCCCTTCTCCATGTGAATGGTGATCAGCTCCGGCTGGGTGGCTATGGACGAGGCCAGGTTGACCACATCGCTGGAGTAGCCATGCGAGCCGTTAGATGCCACCTCAGCGGAGGGGCTGTGGGACCGCAGCTCCCTCATGCCGTTAACGGATCCGGCCTGGTTGGAAGGCGAGTCAAATGACTCTTGTCCGTTGACGATGATAGGCTCCTTGTCCACGATGGCCACTGATGTCACCAGGCTGGTGTTGGGGTCGTCAGGGTCAAAGGGCAGCGGGTAGCCCCGACACAGGGCCAGGTCCACCATGGACCCGATGGGGATGGACTGGAAGATCTTTACCACCTGAGCGTGGGTGTATCCCAGCACAATGATGTCATTCACACTGACTATCACATCGCCTGCAGAAAGGAGGATAATACTGTTAGTGAAGCATTTACACAAATAACAACTATTTACTGTTCTATATATTAAGTTAGTTTTTTCATTTCTTAAACATTGTCTTATTTAGATGAATAACCCAGTTGTTTGAAAGTCTATTATTCAGTGTAATGAAGCCAGAACACCAAAGTGTCTGTAGGGGACCTAACAGGTTTAAAAACCTCCACTATACCTTCATATCTTTAAAATACTTTTCCAGCCCTTTAGCATTGCGCTTCTTTAATATTGTTGGTTCTATAACTCACAATGAACAGTACATTTTATGCAGCAGAAACAGAGCGACAGGATACACTGAAATGAGAACAGTTGCACCAAATTAAAACACTTTATTGTCACTATCATATCTTCATAAGCATCAAGTAAAATCATAAAGTGCCGGTGGAAAATCTACCTGTCTGACTCCCACATGTTTTTCCATTTTCGCTTTGCACTAAAGGTTATTTCTTTAAGCAAGGTCTGTATAGTTGCAGTCTTTTGGAACATGTTCATATAGTGCTAAACGATGCACTAGTACTTGACCTCGAGGGAAAAAGTTCATGAGGTCAAGGAAAGATTTATGAGTACTTAAATAATACGACTGCACTTTTAAGATAGCAGATATGTTTTATTTTAATTTCATTGAAACTATACGAGAATGCTTCAGTGGCAAACTCATACCGTACAATCAAGTAATGATTGCTTTCCAAAATAAAATCCAACCTAGCTGCTGGGATTGGGCTCATAAGAGGGACTGAAAATGTATAGAGTAGTGGAGGAGGAAGAGTGTTGAATGAAAACAGTGCCCCCTGTGGAGGGTGGTTATGTACTGCACCTGTCTCCATTTTGCCATCCACAGCTGCAGGCCCATCCAGCACCAGACTTTTGATCTGTAGAAACTCATCCGGCTCGTCCCCTCCGACCACAGTGAAGCCGAAGCCGCGACGGCTCTTCTTCAGCTTTGTGTTGATGAAGGTTCCTTTCAGCTCTGCTGGGTTTCTTGTGAAGAAAGGCTTCCCTCCTTCAGAGCACCAGAAAAAAAACATCTCTTACTATTGTGTCCATTCAAATATTCTACATTCAAAATACCTGAAAAATGATCTATAGTAGTTGTGTGTCTCAGTTCAGGATCATGCATCTGAATTTTTAAATGTGGACAAATCAGCAAGATAAGACATGAGAATCAGCGGTTCCTTTAACAGAGGCTGTTACTGGCTATGAAATTGTGGATTGCTTTTTCTGGTTATAAGAAAGGTCGTTGGCTGATGCATAGACAGTTTGCCCTGTTTCTAACAATATTTGGCCTGCTTGCACTCTTTTGTCACTTTCACATTTAGTCATTTAAAACAAATTGATGGTGGTGTCCCTTTCGAAATGTCAGGTCAAAAGACAGTAAACAAATCGGCAAAAGTAGGTTTTCTTGCCACGAAAGGAAGAGAAAATGTCAAAGCACGGGGAATTCCAATATAAATGTAGTAACCAAAAATAAATGTTCATCTTAACTAAATGATGTATCTTTGGCCAACTGCCAGTGATAAGAAGTAGTCGTGTATGGATGGGATTGTAAATTAGCAGCTATAAGTGCTATGAAACATTGCATTGGATAATAGTTGTGCAACTCTCTATGTACATTGTATTCATCACATCAAGTGTCTGTTAAACAAAGACCTACGTTTGGCTCCTGTAGGCATCGGAGGTAGATTGGGCGGGCCCTGCGGGTCCCTGTATGTCTCCAGGTGGTTTGGAGCGTAGTTTGCAAACGGTGCAGCAGCTGAGGAGTGCTCTTCTATCCACTCTGCACAGACACAATCACAATCACACACACATTACCGACACACACTCAACACACAAGTGTATTTACATGCCAGACACATGCAAACACAGAAACACTTAACAGCAACACACACAAATAGACACACAGAGCTTTAAGCACATATTGTACATACTTGCCATCTGATTCATTTTTACGCCTCAGTTGTGAGAAGCGCCCTCATTTACATCAGCTTTTACTAGTGTTACTTACTTTATGTGAGAAACTTGTGTAGTGTGAAATGTTGCAGTGTACAATTATATACATTTGATTCTCAGGCTAAAGTAGTAGTTTTCACACTCTGTCCCTCCCTTAGAAAAAAATTGAGACAAGTTTCGGTGTATGTCCAGATGTATTCAACTTGTGGCCAACATCTGTATATAAATGGATAGAGGAAAGTGTGAGTAGTCCAGGAATATAAGTACAAAACACTGTGATGGGAGTCAAAGAAAATAGAAAAATGCAACATGAAATAAGTTTAATTTATGTAGTTCTATTAATTTGGAGCTGTGGTTCCCATTATGTCATGGCATTGCAGGATGTGAACAGCAGGTAGAATGTTTCTATGGGTCTAGATGTGGCTTGTGCCTGTTTTTTGTTTTTTTTACAATTTGGCCTATTGGCACCATTAAAAGGATGCCGAATAAGCCATGAGCAGTTCCTGTTTGCATAGTACATATGGATGTACAGACAATTATCATTATGATACTGACACAAACATATTTGTAATCATTGGATGCATTCCACCCTGAATCTAAGAATGTGTGTTTGTCTTTGGGTCTGAGTTATGACGATATGTTAAAAGAGCAAAAACATATGGCAGTAAAACAGCGAAGTGTTTTTGAAGGACCTTAGTCACTGCAGGCTCAATTCCTGACTGTGTAGATGAAGACCCCAAATCACAGGGCCAACAAACAATAAGTAACTTTCTGCTGTTTTCAGAGCATCCGCATGCGCCTCACAAGTTATTTGCCCCACATCTCTCCCCTGTGGAGATGGCTTCACAGTTCAAAAACCTCTTGGCTAAAGTAAAAAATGTCTGAATAGCGTGTTCATGGTAAAGCAAACTTAATGATCAAATACAGAATGATGTAAAGAATTTATGATTTTAAATCACGTAAATTAAAACCTAAACATCAAAGACGACACCAGGGCTTCGGTCAGCTCTCTTTTGGTAAATTCGTTATGAGAATGTAAATTTGCATTTAGCAAGAAAATTATGTTTTCATCTACAAATTGAAGTAAAGCCATATAAGAGAGGATAGTAGTCTGGCCAAAACCCGGGAGAGCACTGGACAAACTAGAAGGACATGACACTCACAGACATGAAGAAAGAAAGAAATGGTGCCGTGCCAGGGCAGGAAACGAACCTCGAATATACCGCTCACCTTCTGGAGGCTGCGGCTGCTGCTGCTCCAGGATTTTCTGACGCCGCGCCTCCACCACTGGGTTCTCATACTGGGTCTTCCTGTTTATATGACTGAGACAGTGTGGGAGAGACAAAACAAAGGACAATTATTATTTTCAAAAAAGACAGTTACGGTCTATAAAGGCTCATCAAATTCTCTTGTAAATGTGCATCATCAGATGGTCTTTCATTTGGAGGATTTGAGTTGACAAACTTACTCTACATAGTACACCCCATACACTGGGTCTTCTATCCTTTCCCATCCTGGAGGCAGCTCTGAAATACAGAAGGCAACATAACGTCAAACACGGAAAACTAATATATCCTTGGTCATTAGCAGAGCATAATGACATAGTGTGGACTAACTCCAAGTCATTCAGTGTGTCAACCATGGTTATTAAACCACTGTTAAAGTCTCCATAATTTACTGGATCCCTTTCCTTCATCTTATCTCAAATCTCTGGGTCAACATGATTTCTTTGAGTAGGTTGTTGTTTTGTTGCGTTATGTTCGGAAACATGGTTCATCAGGTTTGGCTGCCCCATGGCAATGCGTTTTCCTGATTTACATTCTCCCATTAATGGCAAAATGGGATCACTTAGATTTTGAATCGACTCTTGATTTCTTAAACTGTGCCTGTGATTTCTACCTGCCAAGAACTTTTTAAATTCTCCCTTAAAAATTCCCCTTTTATCACAGTAGTAAAATCTTTGTTTTAAATCCAAATTGTTAGGATTTTGTCTGCACCACTGGCACTATTTTACAATAATTATACCACAAATGGTTCTTCTGCCACACACCACCACTTTTATTACAACTAAAACATTTGACATAAACAACAAGGAGTCAACAGACAAGTAAAGTCTGAAAATAGTAAAACTCAAGTGCTAACATCTGCATTTGGCAGCTGGTAATTCGTCTAGTAAATATAACCATATTATTCTGCTCAGCGCCACTACTCTCACTCTGTGAACACACCATTGCACACTGCGCACACACACCTAACCACATTACATGGGAACAGGCGGACAGATGAAGCCTATTAAACTGACACATCCCTATTAAGATGTTGGCATCTCAGTCCTCCTCCTTCTCACTGGATTCATTCTCACACAAAGACATTACCGCCTTGTGTTACTGTGGGCTTCTCACAAGTCCAGTAAATACTTTTATGAGACTGGATTTCATAATCAATAATCACACACTGTCTGTATCAGAGCAGCCAGCAAATGCAGCCAGAAATAAATAAGGCTCAAAGCCAGATGTTCAAGGCTTGTTTGAGGCTGAGCTCTTGATCCATTACAGGGTTGTTTGGGCGACCTGCTACTGGGAGACGAGCACATAGTTTAAATATATATATGATGCAAACAACTCCTGCAATTCATTGTGAAGAGCATATTATTGCATTTGTATTATCAAAGCAAAATGAATTATCCCAGGGATAAAAACAAACTTTGATCAACATCTGACTAATTCTCAAGAGGTGCAGAAAGTAAATATCTTTAAGTAATACGGGTGAGGGACAGGTACTACGAAGAAGTAGTAAAGAATGTATTTCTAGAGGAAAACATTTGGAGAGCAGAGCAAAAAAAAAAAAAATGCCATATTGGAAATGCTATTTTTACACTGATAAACCTTTTTAGTCTCAACACACTTATGTTCAAACACGGAAGTATTACCTATATCAGCCTCCAGTTCCTCCGTATGTATTCCTTCTTCTCCATAATGAAAGCATATGAGAAAATGAAGAATAGAAAAGGGGATGGATGGCAGAGGAGAGGTGGGTTGGGGATGGAGGAATCGTCCAGAGAAAGGCAAAAAGAAACCCCTCAGTTTCAAAACGTACAATAACAGAATCAAACAGCTTTTAAACAATCCTGTGTAAAATAGAAAATTGCAGTGTGCCACTTGAAATGCCGCCACTTGATGGTGCAATTTTTCAGTATTCTGAATAGTGTACAACCCTACTGTCCTATGTAATTTATTAAACATGTTGTTGTTGATTAGAGAATTATAAGTAATCTTTTTAGTTGCTAAAAGTTGCAGGAAAAATACGAAATCAATATGAAACAACATCTGTAGGTTGCAGATAAGTTACAGTGTAACCACTCAGTAAACAGAGAGGAACACATTGTTTGAGACCTCACACACCACCTACTGATTCCTGAAGCACTACGCAGAAGTGCTTGAACACTTTTATTGTGTAAAGGATGTTGTGTAGAAGCTTACCATCATCATCACACTCTTCCAGAGGCCTGGGAGCTTTGTCTCTACACCGGGGATCCATCCATGATGTGGTCTTTGTGTTGTGGCTAAGAGGAAACAAACAAGACAACAGAATAATTCAACACAGGCTGTCAAACCGACATATAAAAGCACAGCAGGGGTGCATGAATGCATCAATAAGAATTAGAAAGTAAACCGCGTCAGCAAGTTTACAGAGGACAGAAGGCGCCTGCTGCAAGAAGAAACGAGAATAACAGAGCAACACAGACAGGATACTACCAATAAATGACCTGAGTTTTCCCTCTATTGTTAAACAAGAACATACTGTAAATCAGTGATAGCAGAAATAAACATACAAGCTCTGAAAATACACATCCATGTCCTGGTGGTGTGGCTTTGCCGTGCTGCGGAGAGGACAGAGAGGTGGAGGTAGTCAGGTGATCAGGATGTGATCTCCTTTAGAGATCGGGACATGCAGGGATTAACAGGAAAGCAGTGGCACCCAGGGGGCTGGGCAGGTTGGCTGGGGAGGCCTAAAAACCAAATCATGGGGGAAGACAAGCCACTGGACGAACAAAAGGGATAATTGTGCAGGTAAAATACAGAAAACACAAACTAGGGTATGAGCTACGGTGAGAAATGCTTATTCAGGCAGTGCAAAGAGTGTGTTGCAGGAGATCAAACTTTGAAATGTTGCCGGCTGTTGATACATACTCTATGAAGTAAAGTTCTCCGCTCTCAGTGTAGGCCATCTCCCAGTTTTCAGGCAGAGGTCCCTGCGGGTCTTCCGGAGAGACCTGCGGCTCTGCGAGGGTCTGCTGCCCACTTTCTGAGGTGGCGGCGGCCGCATTGTTCAGACCACAGGATGGAGCATTATCACGTGCGGGGTACGGCCGGAGGATGCCGCCGCGGCTCTCGTCCTGGTCAATAGGGTTACCTGTGCACAACAAAGGAGAGGGGAAGAGACTACGCACTAAAGATCCTGGGTAACACAAGGAGCACAACACGGAACGACAACAAAAAAGAACAGAAAACACAGTTTATGTTTGTGCATGCAAGAAAAGAACAGAGGAAATAAGCAGAGATGATATAACTCTTACATCTCACATTCAACTTTAATCGCACCACATTCCCAGCACTCCCCCTTCCCCCTCTCTTAAGTTTGGCCCCCTACCCATATCTAGTGTACTCAAAGGGCCCCATGAATATGCTAATTCTTTCAGCAACAGTGTTCCCCAAACTCTTTGTGACCCCCACCCTGTTTTACCTCTCCGCCCATAAGCCTCTTTCTCCTAAGGCTAGCTAACCCAAACCCCCATCCCCACTCCCCACTCGCTACCAAGTTCTGGCCAAATGTCCTCCACCACTTCCGTGGGCCTTTCAGGATTTGATCAAATGCTAATTCAACACTCTCACAGCCTGACAAGGGGACACAGAGAGGGCATAGATTCCCAGCATCAAGAGAGAAAAAGGAACCTCTTGGGTTCAAAAAACAGGATAGAGCATGAAGGAGACAGAAAAAGAGGGTAAACGCTGATGCTTTGGCATTTAAAAAAATATATATATATATATTTATATATTATGGAACTGATTTAGATGCAGAGGATGATAACAGAATGCTAACATGAATTGGAAAATCTGTGGATGAAAAAGCAATAATACCTCAGAATGACATATTCATATTTGATGAACATCTAAGAAGAAATTTGGTGTAATACCTGTCTGAATCATTTTCTTTTTTAAATGCGAAATTGTTTCATAAAAATACGTGTTCTTATTATTGTTATATTTTGACCAACTTTTACAACTTGTTTTCTTAGATTGATAAATTCAGACACCAAATCAAATCCCTTGTATGTGTAAACGCACCTGGCAATAATGTTGATTCTGAAGTAATTAAATGAGCAATAGCAAGAGAACTAAAAAAAATAAGATACAGTTTGGAAAGGATGTGAGGCCTGTAGCATTGAGAGAAAATTAGTGCATCCTGTAGTCTACTTCTTCCCCCTCTACACTCCTCCTCACAGGCAGATGGCAGTGTTTGGAGGCTCACAGAAAAAGGAATCAGCATCACAAAGACATGATGTAACCGCCAGACACCCAGAGCCGTACAACAGAGGAGAGAATCATACACACACACACTTTATCTCCTTCCTTCTGTATTCCTAATCTTGAGCATTCACACACACTCCTAAACAAGCATCCACCCAACACAGCACGGAGAATACATGCAAAGACAAAGAGAGCAGCAGACACTTCAGGGAGGCTGGAGAGGTGGAGCGATGCCCTCACCTGTAAAACTGTTGTTCATTTCCGTGGCCTGGTCGTCATCCTCGTCGTCAGCAGGCACTACTCGGGCGTTTTGCATGTCATTGTAGGACTTGGTGCGCTTTGGTGTGGACTGCTGGGAGCCTGCATCACTGAGAATCACTGTCCCACTGATGGGCTGCCTTTGCGGCTTGGGGGTCCCATAATAGTTACCTAGGCAACAAGAAGGACATTAGCATGCTTGAGAGAGACACAGAAGGAGAAACTGAGACAGAGAGAGGAAGCCAGGGATAAAAGCAGGCAGAGCGGGGACAGAAAGGTAGAAGGCAGAGAGTCTATGAAATGCCATAATCTGAGCTGGATCACGATGTGATCATGAATCGTGTAAGTAAGAAGCTGGTGAGAAGAAGAACTAGATTGTGTTCGAGGCTTCAGAGCTTCATTGTCTGGACTCTAAAAGCATACTTAGCAAAAACAATGGCCGGCTCACAACAGCCAGCTTGTTTTTGAAGCTTTTTCTGACTGAAAGTCTTGTTTTCAGGGGCAGAAACAAATACTTCATTAAGTCCTTATCCTGTATGTTACACATCTTTTCACACATTCTTTGTAAATATGAAAGACAAAGACATCCTGGTGACCCCGGGGTCCAATAAATACCACATAGAAATACCCTTTCTTGCTTTATTGCCAGTAGTTAGATCAAACAATATGAAGACATGCTAGATCAATACTACTGTCTAGTTTGTTAATTCATTTAGGCCACAAGCAGCAGCTGATTATCTTACTTCAGGATTACTATTGAAATATTAATGTTTAGATGAGCTGTTTTCTGTTTACAGAAAGCAAATACTCATATTTGAGAAAAGGCCAAAATGTTCCCTAAACAGTTTGAATTTAGCTATGGATGTTAATGTCCTTTCAATTCCTGTTAACTAATGTCACTATCAATTGTTTCGTTTTAATTCGGCATTTATTTAAACACAACACAGGCTTGGCCAAGAACAGCAGCAACACAGAGCTTTATCAGTTAACATGAAAGCACATCTATTTGACCAACATCAATGGATCAGATAAAACATTTGCACACCTATTCTGCCCTCAAAAGATTCTCTAGAGATTTAATCCAGTTAGGTAAACCACACATTTAAGTTTAGGATCAGTCTGTAGATTATTTCTATTCAGTAGGTGCAGGAAATCTAAAAGCACTCTTTCCAAATTCACTTTTTTGCTTTGGGAACCACAAAATGCAATAAGTCTTGAAATTGAAGATAAATAGGATTTTATCAAGAATACATTTGTAAATAAAAACATTGACTGAGGTGGCATGTCAAAATAAACATCTCTCGATTATACTAAACAAAACTGTGAAGGAATTAGAAGAATGTACATCAAATATTTTCAGTATATATATATTTATATTTTATATATATTTATATTTTATATTTGTTCTAATAACACCCCAGAGTTACTGCAGTTGTGATCAATAATCCAGTTTTCTGGTGGCTGTCTGGATGTCCACAGACTCCTGTGGACAGGTATTTGACATTGTCTGCGTGAAAGGGAGAAACGTGCCAACACACAGCAGAAGCGATGCCAAGCAGATTAATGTCACACAACCCCACACACACACACACACACACACACACACACACACACACACACACACACACACACACACACACACACACACACACACACACACACACACACACACAGACTTAGCCCTGCACAACACACAGGCACACAGACAAACACACATCCACCCACACACTCGTGTTAACACACAGGTTTGTGTTGGAACGAGACTTAGCGCTGCACAACACTGTCCTAATCAGAATGAGAGGGGCAGATGTGGAGTGACCTGCTGTCTCCTGAATGCATCTCCCTCCCCATCATGCACAGTCTAATCTGAATCAACCGGAGCAAAGTCTTACAGCCCTCCTGCATGTAGGAAAAAATAAATGTTGCCACGCTGTGGAGAATCAGGACACCTGCTCCATCATGAGTCGCATGTAGAGTCAGTTGTGATCATCATCCTCACCGTCATATGTTCCTATTTCCAGTAGTGTGCCACTATCCTCAAGTTCTAGGAAGTCCTCCACAGACAGGAAGTTGTAATCCACCCCTGGGACCTCTCCGTCTCGAGGGGGCCGGGTTGTACCTAAGGACAAGAAGAAACAGAAAAACAAAGTTAATGTGGCTGCCAATAATTCAAGTCAAATCTTATCGCTTGCGGTTGACTGTGGATGAAATGTGATTTATCCAACTTGAACCACCTTTTTGAGTTTAATAACCCTATGATCAGTGTTAAAATGCATTCAGCATCCTAATATTTGTTCAGCTTTTTAGAGATGATGACAAGCACAGGGAAACAGTCAATATGACAGCTCTGAAACCAAGAGGGTGTGATTCTAATGAAGTGCTGCGGTTGGAAAACTGGTGAATAGCTACAAATACTATGAGAGGCAATTAACTGTTGCATGCTGAGTCAGAGCATAAAATAAAAAGTCCCCATAGGAATTGTTCTTATTTTGTAATCAATCCATCAGTTTCTTCATGGTGATCATTGGTTTGTAAAACTTAATCGTATTCACTTGAAATTAGTTCCAGAAGAGCCTCACAACAGGGCAAGAGGAAGTCACAAAACCACACAGAGGTTAAAATCAAAAGGAAAGCCCCGGCCGTGGCGCAACTGGCTGGGGCACCTGCGCCGTACGCCGGCGACCAGGGTTCGATTCCCGACCCGTGGTCCTTTCCGGATCCCGTCCCGGCTCTCTCTCCCACTTGCCTGTCGAACCACTGTCCTATCCGATTGAAGGCAAAAGCCCCCAAAAAATATTTCTTTAAAATTATTTTTAAAAAATCAAAAGGAAAGCTGGGTCACTGTATAAGAAGTGTGGTTTAAGCAAGGGGCGCAAGAAATGTTATGTTCCTCGTCCGATTTGGCCAAGGGCTGTTGTGAACCCATCAAGGTGGTAAATGATAAAGCTATTAGGGGCTCTACAAACAAGCCACCATTAAACACATACACTGGTGGCAGGGGCTACCATGCAAGGTCCAACCTGATCATCAGGAGTGATAAACATTCACACACACTCGCATAATTTCTGGTTGAGTATCTTGACCAAAAAGATACCATACAGTAGAGTTCAGGAGACAAACAAAACTGACCCCATGATTTGTGGACCACCTCCTCACCTCCTGAGCCACAGGCTGTAGTTGAATGTTAAAGCTGCATTGTCTCTGTTACGACTGCAATGCTGAACAGCTATACTAAATGCATTCTAGGAGTTGTTAGGTTTAACTGTAGCACTGTAAAAGCAGGCAATAAAACCAGCATGGATTCCTTTGTGGCACC